>NC_090725.1:222845794-222850794 GCF_036898095.1 Palaemon carinicauda | reverse complement strand
GTCATTATATATGTAAAACCTAGTTTGTACTTAGATGGTATAGTACTCTATAGGTTACTGAATCCTCCCAAGTCTGGATATAAAGAGACAGACAGGTTTGTATCCATGTAGAAACCTTAAATCAGTAAGATAAACAGTTAGTACAATTAGTTCTTACCTGTTTGCTTGGAATGGTAGAAACCATAGTTCCCCAATATTTCCTTAAATATTAAGAGAATCAAGGGTGCTCTGATTTATACATAATTTTGAATGTTTGAGGCGAAAGAGACGCAAAGATTCCTTCTATTGTTTATTACAAAAATAGAAATCATGGTTGTAATCAATTACATCTCACGCTGAACAATTCTGCGTAAAAGCATAAAGAGTAATAACAGAAAATAAATAAGTTTCACCTGAAAAATGAAGCATTAGCCACTCAAAGGGAAATATAATATTTCACTATGTATGCTGTTATTACTAGGAACACTGTGCATATAAGAATGCCCGGCACTTGTGTCAGCTTATTATGCTTGATGTCACCTGTATAGATAGAACAGTCTATAGTGTTTTCCTAAACACAATACTCAACATGATATACCTTAAAAGTCTATCATGTACACCCTTCACTAAAAGTCCCAATTAGTGCACTGTTCTTCGCAGTAATCAAGCGGCAGGTTTTATAACACTGCCTGCCGCTACCACATGAAATTTTATTTCTTGTAATTGCTTCGCATAGTGCTTGAAGAAAACTCTGGAAGACTTCCAACCAGTGTAAGCACGCAGGCTTTCAAACGACATTGTCTGAAAGAAATTCAGAGACGAGGCAACTTTTCTCGGATCATGACCTGCGGGTGTACTATATGCAGTCCTGGGACTTTGCGTAAAATGAAAGAGAATGATCTTGCGTCTAGAGACCATTCGGACTCTATCGGGTTGACCCTGGATAGAGCGTCCGCCGTCACATTGCGGAACCTTTGAAGGTGGACTGCTGACAAGTGCCATCTCTTCTTCTGGGATAGACGAAGGATGGCCAATATCACTTGATTTATGTGAGGTGATCTCGAGCCTTGTCGGTTTAGGCATCTCATTACTACTTCGCTGTCTAGAACCAAACGGATGTGGATTGAGCAGCAAAGTTTCAGCTTTTTCAGAGATAGATAAACTGCCATAGCTTCCAGAAAATTGATATGGAGGGACTTGAAGAGGGGAGACCAGGTTCCTTGGACTTTCCGAAGATGAGAATGACCTCCCCACCCCTCCTTTGAGGCATCCGTATGAACGGTGACTGCTGGAGGAGGTGGTTTCAAGGGTACCTTGTTTCTTAGGTTCTTGGCCTCTGACCATGGCTTGAGTAGTGATCGCAGACGATTTGGTATTGGTCTTTGTATATCTCTTCGAGCGTTTGATGTGTATTTTCTCCTAACTCCTGATGCATCTTTTAATTGTGCTCTCAATACTGGATCTGTCACTGAGGAAAACTAGAGGAATCCCAACACTCTCTCCTGTTGCCTTCTTGATATCTTATCGGATTGAAGGAGTCTTTTGTCAGATCCTGCTATCTCTTTCCTCTTCTTTGATGGAATGGAAAGGCAGTGTGACTGTAGGTCCCAGTGGACACCCAGCCACTGGAACTTTTGAGCTGGAGAAAGCCGAGACTTTTTCAAGTTGATCTTGAATCCTAAGTGTTCCAAGAACTGGATCACTTCCTTTGAGGCTTGCATGCATTCTTCCTCGGATGCTGCCCACACCAGCCAATCGTCCAGGTAGGCTACCACCTGGATTCCTTTCAGGCGTAGTTGATGAATGACTGCATTCGCAAGCTTTGTGAATACCCTTGGGGCTATGTTTAGGCCGAAGGGCATGGCTCTGAAAACATACTTTCTTTTCTGTAGTTTGAACCCTAGGTAGGGGGAACTTGACGGTTGATTGAAACATGACAGTATGCATCCGTCATGTCTATAGAGTCTGTGAATGCCCGTTTGGGCAAAAGGGTTCTTATGTGCTGAAGCGTCAACATTCTGAACTTGTGGTTCACTATGAACATGTTGAGTGGTGATAAGTCCAGAATGACTCTGAGCTTTTCCGAATCCTTCTTCGGAACACAAAATAGCCTTCCTTGAACTCTAATGGACTTTGTCTTCCGCATAACTCTTTTGTTCAAGAGTTCCTGAACATATTCTTCCAGTACGAGGGTTGAGTGTTGGAAGAATTGAGGGAAGTTTGGTGGAGTTGAGCTCCAACTCAACCCTAGTCCTTCTTGATTAGGCTGTGGGCCCAGGGATCGAAGGTCCAACGATCCCAGAAGTGAAGAAGTCTCCCTCCTACCGGCAGCATCTCACTTGGAGTGCTGGTTGGAGGACTTGCCTCCTTGGCCACGTCCACCTTTGTTGCCCCTACCTCTGAAGGGGCGTCTAGAGGATCCTCGAAAGGAACCTCGAGACTTCGGCTTAAAGGTAATTGATTGCCTTTCAAATACTGGGGTGAACACAGGCGACTGGGTCGCCAGCATTTGGGTCACAAGTTGAAAGGTGGTGGTTGGTTGTGCCACCGTCTGGGGCATCGTGGCCATGGGAAGCTGTTGCTGTTGCTTTGGCTGAGAGGGCACTCTTTGTCATTTTGACTTGTTCTTCGGCTGAGGACCCTCATCAGCGGAATATTTCCTTTTAAAGGACAAGCCCCTTTTGGAAAGGAGATCCCTATTCTCTGAAGCGGCTTTATCTACGACCTCTTTGACCACTTCACTTGGGAAGAGGTCTTTTCCCCAGGTATTGGAAGCTATCAGCTTCCTTTGTTCGGGCTTTACTGTAGCAGAAGCGAATACAAACTTCCTACAAGCCCTTCTGGCTTTAATAAAATTGTATAAATCCTTGGTGACTGTTGCCAAATGAGATTTGGCAGACACCATGTACATATCTGGGGTGTCTGGGATGCTTGCCATAGTCTCTAAGCCAGTCTGCAGAGACATGGAAGCAGCGAGACGTTCCTTAGTCTCCTGTTCCCTGCGCAGGAGAAACTCTGACAGCTTCGGGAGATCTTCGTTGAACTGCCGTCCAGCGATATCTGCCTCTAGCTTCCCAACTGTGAAGGTGTTATGGACATCCTTCCAATCCTTATCATCTGAAGGGAAGGCGAAGGAAAATGGTCAATACTCTTCAACTGTAGGGCAAGGTTTCCCTCCCTCAACGGCCTTTAACGCTGCCTTAAACCCTTTGTCCATAAAGGGGAAGGCACGTTCGGAGTCAGCAATAAAGGATTGGTAATTTTTGCTGAGAGCCGACACCTTGGAGCTAGTAAAGGCCCTCGCTTTCAAGGTGGTTGTATATAAGGTCTGTGCCTTAGATAGATCAAGGACAATCGTCTCCTTCGGCTCTGTTTCCTCCTTGGATACTGGTTCCATCCTCGGACGGACATAGCAATCCGGAGAGGCCCCTTTACTAGGCCAAAATTCGATTTCCTCTTCTGGAACTGTTCCCAGTTTCTCTGAGAGGAAGATCTTCCCCCCGACATAGGCATATGCTCTGCGTACCTCCATGGGTTAACGTCAGAGAAGGCAGGGAGGTCCTTAATGTTTAACTTCTTCGGGGCTAAACGTGACGCAACTAGATGATGAATCTCCGTCCGAAAAGATGCTTCTTTCTCGGACAATTTCTTCTGAATGTCCTGCACCATGGACAGTAGCGAGTGTAGCGTACTTGTAATGGAATCCAACTGGGGTGCGGTGGAAGAAGTCGAAGGGGTCGGTTCAGTCGCCGCTGCAGACGATACCGAAATCGTTTCGGTTATCTCGACTCCAGTCTCAGGAGGTATCTCATCCTCCAGCTCCAGTTCAACCACTAAGAGATTGTTCTCAGTCTCCTCCGAGACAACAGACATGTTGTCCTCTAATTGGATGCTCTGAAAGGCCTCCGAAACGTCAGGTTCTACCGGAATCTGAACTAAGGGGATCTCAGGTTGAGCCTTGGGAACAATTGCATCCGCAGATGCATTAGGGAAGAGACAATCCCTCATCCTCTCATTAGGAAGGTATGGGCCAGAGGTGTTATTCTGAAAGCCCTTGACCCATTTTCGCAGCGTGTCCCTTGCTGCATCCCTAGACTCAGTAGACTTTTGATCATCAAAAGCCTCTTTAATCAGTTTGCCACAAACGGTACATACCTGTAGGTCCCAGTACTTGAGAGCCCCTTTGGTGACTGCGCAAGGAGCATGGGCCCTGCACATGCCATGTCCGTAGAAGCTCTTACTACGGGCCCTGCAAAAGTTGTTCCCGCACACGGGATGCTCCTTCTGTAAAGAAAGAAAAGCTATAAGTATTTGGTGAAATTCTCAGATTTCACCATACATATTTTAATTGATATTTAATTAATATTAGCTTGGATAGAGTAAGCTAGAAAGTAGGAAAGATACCTACGTGTGTTTCCTGTCCAGCCCATTGCTATGACCTCATCCAATATTGAGCTAAAGATTCATAATGAATTCAAGGGGAAGATAATATCCTTGGATATAAGGTGTCTTCTTAACACAATCTTCCATGTTCAATATAGGGGATTAAATTAATGGATAATAACCATTACTTGGTAGGGAGAGTCCCTCCCTAAAAGTGATGGTCTCACAATTGGCTACCCATGAACCACTTGTAGGTTGGAAAAGTTTTGGGCTACAGCAATTACTGGCGGCGGCATGTCACCAGTATTGCCGGGCTTGCCAGCATCTGCCGGACCCACCGGCGTATACGGGGCCTGCCGGCACATGCCGGGCCTGCCGGCACATGCCGGGACTGCCGGCACATGCCGGACCTGCAGGCACATGCCGGGCCTGCCGGCACATGCCGGGCCTGCTGGCACATGCCGGGCCTGCCGTCATATGCCGGGCCTAAACTGGGCTATTTGAAACAGATATTGTTTTCAAAGTAGTGGGTGGCAGGTCGGCAGTTGCCGCTCTGCCCGCCGGCAGCCGAAGGATTCCTCTATCAAGTAGGACCCGGCGTCAACCGGCGGCAACTATATAAATTTTGGGTGGCCGGC
>NC_090725.1:222825794-222828294 GCF_036898095.1 Palaemon carinicauda | reverse complement strand
TCTGGTTGATGTCGCCCACCGACGATTGGTCAACGCAGACTCGTACTTGTCAACACATCTTCAACCCGCCCCCTCCAACCTCGCTCTCCACATCAGCGCAACCACGGATGCCTACGCCCACCTCCTGACGTCATACCCTGAAGTTTTCCGTCCAGAACTTTGCCAAACACCCACGGCTCCTGCCGAGCACGGTATTTATTACAATATTAAGACGACGGGACCCCCAGTCTTTGCAATATTCAGACGTCTGGCACCGAAACAATTGGTAGCCGCCAAACAGACGTTCGCTAAAATGGAGGAAATGGGCCTTTGCCAAAAGGCTTCCAACCCATGGTCGTCAACCTTACACATCGTTCTGAAGAAAGACGGCTCCATCCGTCAGTGCGGGGATTATAGGTGCCTGAACATGGAAACGGAACCAGATCACTAACCCCTCCCAAACCTCGCTGACTAGACCTCCTACTTGCACAAAGCGAAAGTTTTTTCCACGTTCGACCTCCTGAAGGGGTATTATCAGGTGCCTATGAACCCAAAAGACATCCCCAAGACCGCCATCAACACTCCATTTGGTACATACACCTTCAATTATTCCGGTTTTGGCCAACGTAATGCTGGGGCCACTTTTTAACGTCTCATGGATGGCATCTTAGGGGACCTCCCCTTCTGTGTATGTTATGTGGACGACATACTTGTGTTCTATTCCTCAAAAGAGGAACACCTCCGTCACCTGCGCATCATGCTCGACTGCCTGCAACAAAACGTTTTTTTAGTCCGGTATTCTGCCAGCCATTGCTGCCATTCTTGGTCCCCTCTCTGCCTCCCTCAAGGGCAAGCCAAAAGACCTGAAGGGGGGTCCCCTTCAAGAAGCTCTCACTTTTCCTATCCCACATACCCCTCTACTTTTCTCCACTGATGCCAGTGACGTCGCTATTGGTGCAGTACTCGAACAGGTGGACAACGGCTTGCCCCGCCCATTATTATAATAATAATAATAATAGTAATAATAATAATAATAATAATAATAATAATAATAATAATAATAATAATACTGTGGGTAGATGTGGGTAGCATACAGAAAGTCTCTGTGTGTGACAGAGTATGACTAACTGCATAACTTTCTTGTGAATGAAATTGATGAAATTCTTGAAAGACTGAATCTTTGGCACTACGAAGGCAACTTGGTAACATTACTGCTGTGAAACTCAGTATGGGGTTCTATGTTTGGTAATTAGAAAAAAATATGCTAATATTAAACTGCGACAGCGTAGTAATATCCCACATGCTGCATAGGTAACCCCAAATCAGTTAGGCATCTTCACTTGAATAGACAGGAATTGCCAGCATATGAGAGCTGACACAAGGAGATTTCATTAACAACATAGTGAAGTCTCTGCATGCAGTGTCCAAATGTTGTTATTAGAAATCTGATATTCGAATATTTGCACATGCCGCTGATGTAACGACTGATGGTAGAAATCTGTAATTATTAAGGCCAATGACTATATCTGTGTGGCTATCCTTATAAGAAATAATGGCCAAGGAGCTACATTGGATTGATTCCAGTCCTTGAGCTACTTTCTGCAATAGTGCTTGAGAAAACTATAGGGATACCATACTTCCATGCGTTCACTGGATGTGACACAGTGTCTGCCTTCTGCGTGAATGGGAACAAATTTGCACGTTAGGCTCAGAACATATTCTTATGATGTTCCTGAAATATTCACTAACCTCAGCCAGTTATGCTATTAATTTTACTATCTAACCCTATGTTTTCATGGCTAAAGAATATATAGAGAGTATTTGCAACTTCATACTTTATTTGGCTATAAAGGAATTCAATATGGCTACTAAGATAACTGCCCTGCCATTAAAGTATATGTTAATGATTGAGAAACTGAGCTACCTCATTGAATTTTGTGCCTATACATATGATTTCAGGGTGAAGAAATGCAATGAGAGCACTTATCTTTTGTTTCTTGAAAAATCTAAAAAAGCTGCCAAAGTAGCTGTTTTACTATCTATCAGATGCACCAAAACAGTTGATTGGGGTCCAAAAACTACAGCAACGCTGTAAGTTATTTTTATGTCTCAGGGAAATTACATTCCCTCAATAGCACTACTTTGGAATTTACAGGGAACAATATCACTTACTATGCACTTGCAAATAAGGCAAGAGGAGAGTTTAATCTCCCTGCACGGGCTTATCAACATACACATTTCTGACAATCATACTTCACTGCTATGTTATTTGGGAGAGGTTTGTAGGTCTTTGGTGGCACAATGCTACGTTTTTGCAATTAAAACTTATATGTGAGTGAATCTAGAACAATATTCTGCTGAAAGTTAACTTGTGTGTACGTCACATGACATACCCTGGGAATATGGCTCGGTGTAGCATTGCTTGTTGGTGGCAAGTCTTTAATTTGAATGTTGGTGTCTCTATTCCATAATTTTCACGATTTAGTATCTGAACAAAGAATTGGTCTGCATTAAAAAAAAA
>NC_090725.1:222818294-222820794 GCF_036898095.1 Palaemon carinicauda | reverse complement strand
ATGGCTTAAGAGCTTTAGACTTTGCCTCTGAATCAGGCTGTGAGCAAATCATAAATGAAGCTACTCACAGGTCTGGTAATTGCTTGGACCTCGTATACACTGACTCCCCTGGCGTTATAACTAGTAAGGTTGGTTCTCCAGTCGGGACATCTGATCATGCCTTGATTTCATTATTAGTGAAGACTGAGCAGCCTGTCCCTGATATATCATATTCTTGTAAAATTTATATGAAATCCCAAGCAGACTGGAATGGGATTTTACATGATCTTTTGTGCTTGAATTGGTCACAATTATATAATAGTGTAGATCCTGTTGTCCCTTTGAATGAGAATCTAGTCAACATAATTGATAGGCGTATCCCTTCTCGTGTGCTAAGGTATCGAGTGAAGGACAAACCGTGGTTCAATGATGATTGTAGACGTGCTTATTTGGAGAAACAGGAGGCCTATCATCTTTGGAAGGGGAACAGATCAGATTTGACCTGGAACAACTATACTCAGCTTCGAGCTTTTGCTCAGAGAGTTTATGCCTCAACTGAAAAGGAGTACAATTTAACCATAAAAGAAACACTTTCTGGTACAACTCAGGAACATAAATGGTGGTCTACCCTTAAATCTGCACTCTTTGGTGTAGATGCAACAGTTCCTCCTTTACTTAAACCAGATGGCTCAGTCACTCACTGTCCAAAGGAAAAGGCAACCCTTTTGGCTGATGTTTTTGACAGTAAACAGAGTAATGAAAAACTTGAACTTCCTCATTCCTGTTTTCCTGAGGCTAAACTAACTAGTTTAGCTTTTCGATCTCGTGAGATTAAAGCTCTGTTGATGGACCTTGATGCTTATGGAGGTGTAGACCCAAATGGTATTTTTCCTTTGTTTTTTATAAAGACAGCAGATTTCTTAGCTCCAAAGTTATCTGTTATTTTGCGGAAGTTAGCAAGAAGAGGAGCTTTTAGCACTAGTTGGAGAATTGGTAATGTTACTCCTCTATGTAAATGTGTTTGTGGTAGCTCAAGTCCCACTGATTACCGCCCAATTTCCATAACTCCCATATTATCTAAAGTTTTTGAACGTCTTCTGGCAAAACGTCTTAATAGGTTTGCTGAAGGTAATCATCTATTCCCTAGTTTGCAATTTGGTTTTCGTAAAGGCCTTGGAGCATGTGATGCCCTTCTTACAATCTCCAATGCTGTACAGAAATCCCTTGATTATGGTCGGGAAGTTCGTATGATTGGCCTTGATTTTAGTGCTGCCTTTGACCGTGTTAATCATGAGGCCCTTGTTTTCAAACTGAAACAGTTGGGAGTGGGTGGGTTGTTTCTTAGCATTATTATTGATTTTTTAAGTAATAGATCTCAAAGAGTTGTTGTTGATGGGCACCATAGTGATTATAGGAATGTGATATCCGGTGTTCCACAGGGTAGTGTTCTTGGCCCATTACTTTTCATACTATATACACATGACATATGGTTTGGCCTAGAAAACAAGCTTGTTGCATATGCAGATGATGCTACTCTCTTTGCATCAATTCCATCCCCTGAATGTAGATCTAGGGTTGGTGAATCCCTTAATAGAGATTTAGCTAGAATTAGTGCATGGTGCAAATTATGGGGTATGAAGTTGAATCCTAACAAAACTCAAAGTATGATTGTAAGTAGGTCAAGGACGGTGGCTCCTCAACATCCGGATCTCAGTATTGATAATGTTTCTTTAAATATGTATGACTCTTTCAAAATTTTAGGTGTGATTCTCGACAGTAAATTTACTTTTGAGAAACATATAAGGTCTGTGTCTTCTTCAATTGCACAAAAAATAGGCTTATTGAGAAAGTCTTTCAAGATTTTCGGTGATCAATCTATTCTGAAGAAGTGTTTTAATTCTTTCATTCTACCTTGTTTTGAGTATTGTTCTCCTGTTTGGTCTTCAGCTGCTGATTCTCATCTTAATTTGTTGGACAGAAACTTACGGTCTATTAAATTTCTTATTCCTGATCTAGATATTAATCTCTGGCACCGTCGTTCAATTAGTTCATTATGCATGTTGCATAAGATTTTTCATAACTCTGACCATCCTTTACATTCAGATCTCCCTGGACAATTCTATCCTGTTCGTAATACTAGGCAGGCAGTTAATTCTAATAGCCAGGCCTTCTCCATCACGAGACTCAATACTACGCAGTACTCTAGAAGTTTTATTCCAGCTGTTACCAAATTGTGGAATGATCTTCCTAATCGGGTGGTTGAATCAGTAGAACTTCAAAAATTCAAAGTTGGTGCAAATGCTTTTTTGTTGACCAGGCGGACATGAGTCTTTTTATAGTTTATTTATGACATATTTGTTTTTGATGCTGTTAATAATTTATATATGACATGTCTGTTTTGACGTTGTTACTGTTTTTAGAATGATTTATTGTTAATTTGTTCTCTTCATTTATTTATTTCCTTATTTCCTTTCCTCACTGGGCTATTTTTCCCTGTTGGAGCCCCTGGGCTTATAGCATC
>NC_090725.1:222813294-222815794 GCF_036898095.1 Palaemon carinicauda | reverse complement strand
ACATACATATATATATATATATATGTGTGTATGTATATATATATATAAATATATATATATATATGTATATATATATATATATATATATGTATGTATATATAAATATATATATATATATATTTATATATATAATTACGTATATGTATATATATATATATATATTTATATATATATATATATATATATGTATGTATATATATATAAATATGTATATATATACATATATATATATATATATATATATTTATATATATATATATATATATATGTGTGTGTGTGTGGTGTGTGTACTACCACTAGAGAGTTATATGGTCCTTTGAATGGCCAGATAGTACTACATTGAATACCTCTCTGGTCACGGCTCATTTTGCCTTTACCTACACATACACCGAATAGTCTGGCCCATTCTTTACACATTCTACTCTTTCCTCATACACCTGACCACACTGAGATAACCAAACAATTCTTCTCCGCTCAAGGGGTTAACTAAAGTAATGTAATTGTTCAGAGGTTCCCTTCTTCTTGGTAAGGATAGAAGAGACTCTTTAGCTATGGCTTGCAGCTCTTCTTGGAGAAGGACATACCCAAATTAAACCATAGTTCTCCAGTCTTGGGTAGTCTCCTAGCCTCTGTATCGCGGCCTTCCACTGAGTTGGATTAGAGTTATCTATCTTGGGGGTACACTATCTTATTTCTCTTCCTCTCTCTTGTTTTTTTTTAAGTTTCCATAGTTTATACGTGGCGCATCGGATTTGATGTCGTTTCTTGCCTTGAAATCTTTCATTTTGATTGTGTATTCTTTTCTTATAGTTTATTTATTTCCTTTTTTCGTTTCCGCCCAGGGCTATTTTCCCCGGTTGAAGCCCCTGGGATTATAGCATCTTTCTTTTCCAACTAGGGTTGTAGCCAAGCTTGTATGAATAATATAATATATATATATATATATATATGTGTGTGTGTGTGTGTGTGTGTATGCATATGAGTGGGCATGTAATATGACAGGCTGGTAAAATAATAGTAGGTTAGTGTGGCTAAAAAGTTATATTCATGGTCTTACCGGGAATAGTACGAGGTCAATCTGTGTACATATCTCGGAGGAATACAGCAGTTGAGAGCGAGATGTTATAAGTGATGAGTGTTGATCTTTTGAAAAAAAAAAAAAACATTGAGAAATAAAAAGACCCAAATAAGAAGTAGAAAAAAAAAGGTTTGTTGTAGGAAAATAAATGAAGAATTATGTTTTTAGATTATTTGGGCGAGGAGTAAGGTTCAATGTCAATGAGTTGGTGAAATGAGAGCAAAATTCAGAAGTATTTGGGGAGAGGAAGAGAAGTGTTGGGTAAATTTTGTAAATGTAGTTAGGAATTATCATACTGAAAACACTACAATATCCAGGAGGTTCATAGCAATGGACAGGCAATCAGCTTACCACCGAAGGCCCTTCAGTGTAATCAGATGAGGCAGCTAACGATAAGTGTTTCCTGGAATTACATTCAACGGTGACTCAAAAGCTTATGGGATAGTGTAACACAGGGTCTCTCAACTTGGGGTGTACGATTTCTAGGGATGCTTAGATGACTTATATAAAAAAATGGTAGTTAAATCTGCTGTGTCTGCAGAGAGAATAAAATTAAATCCTACAAGGTATCACTGAGAATTCACAAGAGAAATACCCTCACAATGCAAATAAGTTAATAGTCCCTTGCTGCTAAGATATAATACGATATTTTATTGGTGAGATGCTGAGCAGGTCACATTATTACCTTTCTCAAATGATACTGGTCATCGACAAATGTATGTGTCTGAGGATGTAAAAAAAACAAGCATCTCTAGGAAGATTTGAAATCCAGTTTAGTGGGTAGACTGACATGGATACTTGTGCACAACTCCTGGTGTTTGTATAATACATCACCGGTCAGGAAGTCATGGAAGATATCTTGTTATGTATTACCTTAAATTGAACTACAAGATCCGAAGACATTTTCATTAAAGTGTCACTGTCTTTTGAGAACGAATGAATGTCTTAGAATAAAGTGTGTACATGCACAACTGACAGAGCACCAAAAATACTTGGTCGTCGATCAGTTTTTCAGGGAAGAGTGAATCAGGTGAATCCTGAAACAAGGCACGTTCTTCATGTATATGGCCTGGCATCCAAAAGTCTCCAACCTGATTTAAAATTATTATTTGATGATGTTGTACACATTGTAAATGCCATCAAGTCAAGTACCCCAAATACAAGATTGTTTTCCTTACTGTACCAAGAGTTTGGAAGTAACAGAGAAGTGTTGCTCCTTCACATTGGGGTCCTTTGGTTATAGTGGGGGAATGTGTGAGTAAGAGTACGATCAATAAATGAGGATCATCACTGAATTCTTTAAATGTGATAACAAAACAAGCCTCTAGCCTCTAGCATCAACTCATTTACTTTTCCATTCCAAGGTTGTTTTTGCCTCAATGATTGCCTTCATGTAAAAACTAAAGTCATTCACCATGAAGC
>NC_090725.1:222805794-222808294 GCF_036898095.1 Palaemon carinicauda | reverse complement strand
CTCACACCATATGGTGTGTCTAAGTGACAAATACCTCGGAAGGAAGAGAAGGAGGAGGAGGAGGGAGAGTGTGGGGTCAGGAAGATGAGAAAGAAAGATGCACTACATATTTTCAGGGGAAAATGCTTCTATTGCAAGATCAACTTAGTTAAGAATAAAAAAAAAATTCTACATTTTCTTTTTGAAGTCAAATATATGTTTTATATAAGTTATATGAATTAATCTGAACAGTGAAGACATAACGATTCACTAATTGGAGAGAGAGAGAGAGAGAGAGAGAGAGAGAGAGAGAGAGAGAGAGAGAGAGAGAGAGAGAGAGAGAGAATTTGTGACCTATATACCATTCAGCGCCAAAATTTATCGAAAGGAGAAAACATTATTTATACAATGAAGTAAAAGAAAAACAGAGGTTAAACGGAATGGTGGAGGAAAGGAAGCAAGAGTAGAAGTAAGGTGTGTCTAAAAATTTTTGCAGCTAATAGTAGGATATTTAAATTGATTCTTTTTTTGGAAAACGATACGAATGTTGATGTAAGAATTACTATTGTCATGGTATCTTTTATTATTAATATTATTATTACTAGCTAAGCTACAGCTCTTGTTGGAAAATCAGGATGCTATAAGCCCAAAGGCTGTGACTAGGAAAAAATATCTCAGTGAGGAAAAGAAATAAGGAAATGGCTAAACTACAAGAGAAGTAATAATCAGTTAAATTAGATACTTTAGGAATAGTAAAAAACATTAAAACAGATCTTTCATTTATAAACTATACGGCAAGACTTATGTCAACATCTTCACCATAAATTAATTGGTTACAAGTTCCACCACTTCAACTACCTGATTAGGAAAATTATTCAACAAGTTGGTCACCGCTGAAATAAGACTTCCAGAATACCGTGTAGTATTGAGCTTAATTCTTCTACACCCAAGGGGTTAACTTCTGCACTGTAATTGTCCAGTGGCTACTATCCTCTTGGTAAGGGTAGAAGAGACTCTTTAGCTATGGTAAGCAGCTCTTCTAGGAGAAGGACACTCCAAAATCAAACCATTGTTCTCTAGTCTTGGGTAGTGCCATAGCCTCTGTACCATGGTCTTCCACTGTCTTGGGTTAGAGTTCTCTTGCTTGACGGTACACTCGGGCATACTATTCTATCTCGTTTCTCTTCCTCTTGTTTAGTTAAAGTTTTCATAGTTTATATAGGAAATGCTTATTTAAATGTCATTGTTCATAAAATATATTATTTTTCCTTGTTTCCTTTCCTCACTGGGCTATTTTCCCTGTTGGGGCCTCTGGGCTTATAGAATTTTGCTTTTCCAACTAGGGTTGTAGCTTAGCAAGTAATAATAATAATAATAATAACTATAAGAAGTAATTGCATACCAAGTATCACAAACAAGACGGTACTACCCGGGAAGATATGAATGCAAAAGAGTCAGAATAATGAAAAAGCTCATGCAACATGCATAACGTACTAATTGAACAACGGTGTCAGAGATTGATGTATAGATTAGGAATAGGATATTCAATAGACAGTAACTTCCTATCCAACATAAAGATGAAATTCAGCAGCTAAAAACCAGGCAACAGAACAATACGCAAAACAGGATAAAATGAACAAAAAATAAAACCCTTTTTCAGAATAGATTGATCAGCGAAAATCATAAAAGTCTATCTCAGTAGGCCATATATTTGTGTAGTTAAAGAAGAGACAAATCTGATATGCTCTTCAAAATAAATTTGCTCTCAAGAATCATACCTAAGAATTTAAAAGAGTCGTACAGAGTTAAGGACACATTATCCATGTGGAGATCCGGATGTTGAGGAACCATTGTCCTGGACCTACTCACAAACACACTTTAAGTTTTGTTAGGGTTCAACTTCATGCCCCGTGATTTGCACCGTGCACTGATTCTATCTAGCTCTCTACTGATTCAGGAAATCCAGATGTACAATCAGGAAATGGAACTGATACAAAGAGAGTAACACCATCTACAACGAGCTCGTTTTCTAAGTCAAACCACATGCCAGGTGAATATAGTAGGAAAAGTAAAGGACTCTGAAAACTAGCACGGGGAACACAAAATATCATATTCCTATACTCACTATGGTGCCCATCAATAACAACTCTTTGCGATCTATTAATTAAAATTTCAAGGATGATCTTTGAAAAGACCAACCTACTCCCAATTATTAGTGCTATTGAAAGCTAAGTTAAAACCCTAGATAGGGAAGAAGAATGCTACAAGTCCAAGGGATCTAACAGATAAAATAGCCCAGTGAAGAAATAAAATAGAGGAAATAAAGAATAAATTTTATATAAAAAAAAATTTCTTTATCAGTAACAACATTGAAATAGATCAGTCTTATTTAGACCATCAAATTAAACTTACGTTAACATTTACTACACAGAAGCATGTGGAACAAAGTCTGAACTTCTGAAATTCAACTGATTCACCTCCTAGATTATTATTATTATTATTATTATTATTATTATTATTA
>NC_090725.1:222788294-222800794 GCF_036898095.1 Palaemon carinicauda | reverse complement strand
GCTGCCCGGACCTCTCTTGGTCCCTCATCCATGCCTGCCTGTAGAGCCAGACGGCATTGGTCTGGAAGCCTGAATTAGTTTCTCCCCTTCCTTATATGCACTCTTTCGGTTGCCGGGCTTGGAGGTTGTGTACACTCTTATCCCAGCATCCATTCTATTTTTCTTCTAGTGCTGTACCCGACCCGGCTGCCGGCCTATGAGGCCGGCTGCCGGCCTATGGGGCCGGCAGCCGGGCAGGTGTAGTCCTCTGGTTCTTTTGCTGCCGGCTGGCATCGGTCTTGTACCTTTGCCGGCCGGCTTATGTCAGCCCTTGTCTGCCGGTCACCAAGAGTGTGGCCGGCAGCTGGGTACTACCTTGTGTAGTTGACGGCCGGCAGCCATTGCCGGCCGACATTGGCTGTTGCCGGCCGGCAGTTGTTGCCGACCGGCACATGCATTTGAACCAGAGTGCTGCCGCCTTATAGCTGTTAAGTAGTATACTTTAAGGCTAGTTATGGTGTGTGCCGGCCGGCAAGTGCCGGCCGGCACGCATCCCCCTATACTGTACTAGTATTCTTCAGTATAACATATACAGTAAGAAGAAAACTATGGTAAGGGTTTTGGTACAGCACTGTGTCTTCTAACACTATTGTGTTTTCTTGCACATCCCTTTGCTGTTGCCCTACAGATAGGAAAGTGAGTTCTTTCCTGTCTATTATCCAGGATTTTAAAATCATTGCTTAGGTGTAAGCTCCACCTGTTTCCTCTGGAAACCTTGCATTGGTTACTCTAGAAGAGATTAACCATTTGATTTTATTATCTGGAAGGCTGCAACAATGGGTTGTGAGGGAAACACAAGTGTGTGTCTTTCCTTTATGAATTGTTATGCTATACTATGCATATCCAGTGATACATAGTTCACTTGATACTCATGGAAATTTCTTCTCTTTACAGGAGGACCCTCCGAAGTGCGGAAATGTTTTCTGCAACGTCCGCAGCAAGAACCTCTGCCGACATGAGTGTTGGAGGAGACACGCAGCATGCGCTGTCTCCAAGGATGATCTCCAGTATTGGGACCCTTAGGTATGTACTGTATGCACTAACCTGATTACTGAGGCTTTTGATTCCCTTAGGACGGCGGAATCAAGGGATATAGCAAGGGAGAAGCTTCGTACCTGGGTAAGGGGCTTCCAAAAGAACACCTCTGGCCCTTATCTTCCAAGTGAGAAGATGAGGGCGTATCTTTTTCCCAAGGCATCAGCTGATGCAGTGATTCCCCAGCCTCAAGAGGAGATCCCCCAAGATCAGGTCCAGGTGGACGTTGAAGTCGCAGTCGCGATGCAAGACATCCAATTAGATGACAGGATGTCTGACGTGGACGAGCGTTTGGAACAAGACCTCCTGGCAGAAGGTCAGGATCAAGTTCAAACCCCGGATGTCGTAGAGGATGAGGTCGACGAGGTGTCGGCTACTCCGGTTCAGATTCCGGAGCCTATTCCCTCAACATCGGCCGGTCTCCCAGTAGAACTGGGACAGGCCCTCTCTTCGATTGTTGGAATGATCCAACAAATGCAGAAGGAGAATCAGGAGAAGGCGGCTGCTATGGAACTGCGGATGCAGTCCCTGGCAGAATCACATGGGCCCCGGAAAAGGCTCAATGTGAAAGACCTTCCCTTATGCTCAGATGCTAACCCATGGAGGTATGCTGAGCACATGCCGATGACGACTGGAAAGATCGTCATCTCGGATAAGCTGGGTTCAGTTCCCCTAGAGGAGGTGGAATTCTGGCCCAGCAAGGCATCATATCCGGACTGCTATGTCCGGCTGAGAAAAGAACCAGCTTCAAGGGAGGAGACAGAGCCGAAGGAGGTCATAATTATGGACCACGCTAAGGCTCAAGCCCTACTTTCATCCTCGATGAAGGAGAGGGGCTTCTCTAACTCGAAGGTAGCTGCATTGATCAAGAAGCTCCCTTCTTTTGTGTCCTCTCCTGCTAGAGCCTTCCCCTTTTTACAGAAAGGGTTTGCGGCTGTCCTAAAGGCAGTCGAGGCCGGCAAGCCTTGCCCCTCCCTGGAGGAGTGTAAACCCTTGTCGCTGGCCCTGCCTATGGACCACAAAGACTGGAAGGATGTCCATCGGACGTTCTCAGTGGGAAAGTTGGAGGCTGATATTGCCGGACGGCAATTCGGCGAGGACCTCCCCAAGCTGTCCGACTCTCTTTTACGAAGAGCGTTCGAGACAAAAGAAAGACTGGCTGCCTCAATGTCTCATCAGACTACTCTTGAGACGATGGCAAGTGACCCCAAGGTCCATGAAATGTTCATGGTGGTGGCTAAGTCTCACCTAGCCACAGTGACGAAGGACCTTTATAGCTTCGTCAAGGCAAGGAGAGCTTGCAGGGAGTTCGTGTTCACCGGGGCTACGGTGAGACACGAGCCAAGGAAGTTAATCTCCTCCAACATTTGGGGAAAAGACCTTTTCCCTACCGATGTGGTCAAAGAAGTTGTTGATAAGGCCGCCGTGGAGAATAGAAACCTTCTCCAGAAGTGGGGCCTGGCTATCAAAAGAAAGTCTTCCCCGGATGAGGGTCCTCAACCAAAGAGGAAGAATATGAGGACTAGGCTACCGTCTCGGCCAGCCAAGCCTTTTAGACAGCAACAGCAACTGCAATTGCCATTGCCTCCAGTGCCCCAGATGGTGGCACAAACCCCGACCACTTTTCAGTGGGTACCCCAGGCTGTGCCAGGTCAGTCCACGGCATTCACCCCAACGTTCGAAGGACAGTCTTCTTCCTTTCGAGCAAAGCCTAGAGGAGCAGCCAGAGGCTCGTCTAGGCGCCCCTCAAGGGGAAGGGGATTCAGAGGTGGTCGTGGTCAGGGAGGTAAGACCTCAGGAAGGCAGTCCAAGTGAAATGATACCGGTAGGAGGGAGACTGATGAAATTTTGGGATCGTTGGACCTTCGATCCCTGGGCCCAAAGCCTACTCAAGAATGGACTGGGCTGGAGCTGGTACAGCACTCCACCCCCGTGCCTTCGGTTTTTCCAACACTCCACCCCCGTTCTGGAGGAGTACGTTCAAGAACTGTTGGAGAAAAAGGTTATCCGAAAGGTGAAGTCCATCAAATTCCAAGGGAGGCTGTTTTGTGTTCCCAAGAAAGACTCGGAAAAGCTCAGAGTCATTCTGGACTTGTCGCCACTCAACAAGTTCATAGTGAATTGCAAATTCAAAATGCTAACACTGCAGCACATAAGGACCTTACTGCCCAAGAGGGCATACTCAGTCTCTATAGACTTGTCAGACGCCTATTGGCACATCCCAATCAGCCGTCGACTCTCCCCCTACCTAGGGTTCAGGCTACAACGGAGACTATACGCCTTCAGAGCCATGCCATTTGGGCTAAACATAGCCCCGAGGATTTTCACGAAGCTTGCGAGCGCAGCTCTTAAACAATTACGCCTAAAGGGAATTCAGGTAGTAGCCTACCTGGACGACTGGCTGGTGTGGGCAGCATCCGAGACCGAATGCTTGCAAGCTTCCAGTCAGGTGATCCAGTTCCTAGAGTACCTAGGCTTCAAGATCAACAGAAAAAAGTCTCGACTTTCTCCATCCCAAAAGTTCCAGTGGCTGGGAATCCACTGGGACCTTTTGTCACACTGTTTCTCCATCCCGACGAAGAAAAGGAAGGAGATAGCGGGCTCTGTCAAGAGACTTCTAGATTCCGAAAGGATATCAAGACGCGAACAGGAGAGGGTACTAGGCTCTCTTCAGTTTGCTTCGGTGACAGACCCAGTGCTAAGAGCACAGCTAAAGGATGCAACCGGAGTTTGGAGAAGGTATGCATCAAACGCGCGAAGAGATCTGAGAAGACCAGTGCCGCCTCGGCTACGTACTCTTCTCAGGCCTTGGTCCCAAGCCAGACATCTAAAGAAGTCTGTTCTTCTTCAGCCACCTCCCCCGTCGATGACAATTCACTCAGACGCCTCAAAGGAGGGATGGGGAGGTCACTCTCATCGGAAAAAAGTCCAGGGGACTTGGTCCAAGCTATTCAGGACCTTTCACATAAACTTTCTAGAAGCTATGGCAATGCTCCTTACCTTAAAGAAAGTCTCCCCGCGTCACTCGATCCACATAAGATTGGTGATGGACAGCGAGGTGGTTGTGAGATGCTCTAATCGACAAGGGTCGAGGTCACCACCTCTCAACCAGGTGATGTTAGCCATTTTCCGATTGGCAGAAAAGAAGAAGTGGTACCTGTCGGCAGTTCACCTTCAAGGAGTCCGCAACGTGACAGCGGACGCTCTATCCAGGTTCACACCGATAGAGTCGGAATGGTCCTTAGACGCAGGATCATTCTCCTTCATTCTGAATCAAGTCCCAGAACTGCAGATAGACCTCTTTGCGACGAAAGACAACAAGAAGTTGCCCCTGTACGTGTCCCCGTACGAGGACCCCTTAGCGGAAGCAGTGGACGCGATGTCCCTCGACTGGAACAGATGGTCCAGGATTTATCTGTTCCCCCCTCACAACCTTCTTTTGAGGGTCCTCAACAAACTGAGATCCTTCAAGGGGGTAGCGGCAATAGTGGCCCACAAGTGGCCGAACAGCATGTGGTTCCCCTTGGCGTTGGAACTACAGCTGAAGTTTGTGCCGCTACCACATCCAGTTCTGACCCAGCGAGTCCAGAAGTCGACTGTCTGCGCTTCATTACAGAAAACCCGGACCCTGCAGCTCATGATTTTCTCGCCCTTGCGGTGAGAAAGCGTTTCGGGATTTCGAAAGCCAGCATAGACTTCCTAGAGGAATATAAGTGCAAATCGACTAGAAGGCAATATGAATCATCTTGGAGAAAATGGGTGGCCTTTGTAAAGGCAAAGAATCCGCAGGAGATCTCAACAGACTTCTGCTTATCTTTCTTCATCCACCTCCATGGTCAAGGGTTGGCAGCTAACACGATTTCAGTGTGTAAATCTGCTTTGATGAGACCCATTTTATTTGCCTTCCAGATCGACCTAGGTAACGAAATCTTTAATAAAGTTCCGAAAGCCTGTGCTAGGCTCAGACCTTCAGCACCTCCAAAGCCCATCTCATGGTCTTTAGACAAAGTTCTTCATTTCGCCTCCCTGTTGAGCAATGAAGAATGTGCGTTAAAGGATTTGACACAGAAAGTTATTTTCCTATTTGCACTCGCGTCCGGGGCCAGGGTTAGTGAGATCGTAGCCCTCTCGAGAGAGGCAGGTCATGTTCGGTTCCTGGTTGGGGGGGATCTGAACCTGTTTCCGGATCCTACGTTTCTCGCCAAGAATGAGTTACCCACCAACAGGTGGGGTCCCTGGAGAATCTGCCCTCTGAAAGAAGATGCATCTTTATGTCCAGTAGAATGCCTAAAGGTCTATCTTCGTAGAACTTCAGACTTCAAGGGTGGTCAACTATTCAGGGGAGAAACATCAGGCTCAAATTTATCTCTGAATCAACTCAGAGCGAAAATCACATATTTTATTCGCAGAGCGGATCCTGACAGTACACCCGCAGGTCACGATCCGAGGAAAGTTGCCTCATCCCTAAATTTCTTTAATTGTATGGATTTTGAACATCTCCGTTCATACACGGGCTGGAAGTCTTCCAGAGTGTTCTTTCGCCACTATGCGAAGCAAGTAGAGGAACTAAAGAGATCTGTGGTAGCTGTGGGTCGCGTTGTTAACCCTACTGTTTAAATCTGCGAGGAACAGTGGTCTTAATTGGGACGATTAAGTCCAGGGTGAGTGTGTAGGTACATACTGTACTACAAACTAAATGAGGGCACCGAGTGCCCACATAGACTGTTCCTTTTTCCAAAGGTGTACCTAGCATAAGTACAGACATGTGTGCCGAGCGTTTTTAACGCTAATGTGATTGATTTGTAATACAGACTTTTATGACTTAATACCTCGGTATCTTAAAAAAGTGGCATTTAATGTTTTTTCTTTCAGATAAACAAGTTCTGTTTACTATCATACTTATGCTTAAAGTTTTGGGTTATCCTCTTTATATATATATATATATATATATATATATATATATATATATATATATATATATATATATATATATATATATATATATAATTGCTGTTAACCTGTCTATTTATTGTCTGTCAATAAACTTGTTCTTGAGAACCTTGCGTCTCTTTCACCTGTGTCAATTTATTGGTATAATTGAGCATTTATTCTATGTACCTTATCTGGGATAATTCTAATAGAATTGTTCTGTTATGCAAGCTATGTTGCATTGGTTTATGTAGTCCCCTATTGGGAGGCCTCCGTCCCATAAAGGGACGAGGGCGGTTTTATTAGTTTCTTCCTATGCGGATATAAACCTTTGTCCAATACAAGTATTGTGCGGATTACTGGTCAATATATATTGACGCAGTGGCTCTTTACAAACTATGCTTTACTTAATATAGGGCGAGACCACTATATTAGCTTGCCTGGTATTCATACATAGGTATATGTACTCTTCGAGACTTTTCCAGAGTCTAGTAGGACTCTTCCCTGTAGGGGGCAGGAAGCTCTAACATAGTTTATAGTTAGTTGAAAAGATGTATAACGGTAACATCTTAAGTCTCTAGGTCTAGTCGACCGGGGAAAAATTACTTCCGGGGAGTACGACACGTTCTGAGAATCCACAGATACAGTAATGCTCTGGTACACTTCCATCAGGACGACATGGCTTGAGCCCAAAAAACGGATTTTGAGCGAAGCGAAAAATCTATTTTTGGGTGAGATAGCCATGTCGTCCTGATGGACTCGCCCTTGCCTTTCTAAGAAAGGGCTGTAGGACCCCTCCCTACATACAGTATCTGTGGCTGACCGAGACGGTAGCCTAGTCATCATATTCTTCCTCTTTGGTTGAGGACCCTCATCCGGGGAAGATTTTCTTTTGATAGCCAGGCCCCACTTCTGGAGAAGGTTTCTATTCTCCACGGCGGCCTTATCAACAACCTCTTTGACCACATCGGTAGGGAAAAGGTCTTTTCCCCAAATGTTGGAGGAGATTAACTTCCTTGGCTCATGTCTCACCGAAGCCCCGGTGAACACGAACTCCCTGCAAGCTCTCCTTGCCCTGACGAAGCCATAAAGGTCCTTCGTCACTGTGGCTAGGTGTGACTTAGCCACTACCATGAACATTTCATGGACCTTGGGGTCACTTGCCATCGTCTCAAGAGTAGTCTGATGAGACATTGAGGCAGCCAGTCTTTCTTTTGTCTCGAACTCTCTTCGTAAAAGAGAGTCGGACAGCTTGGGGAGGTCCTCGCCGAATTGCCGTCCGGCAATATCAGCCTCCAACTTTCCCACTGAGAATGTCAGATGGACATCCTTCCAGTCTTTGTGGTCCATAGGCAGGGCCAGCGACAAGGGTTTACAATCCTCCAGGGAGGGGCAAGGCTTGCCGGCCTCGACTGCCTTTAGGACAGCCGCAAACCCTTTCTGTAAAAAGGGGAAGGCTCTAGCAGGAGAGGACACAAAAGAAGGGAGCTTCTTGTTCAATGCAGCTACCTTCGAGTTAAAGAAGCCCCTCTCTTTCATCGAGGATGAAAGTAGGGCTTGAGCCTTAGCGTGGTCCATAATTATGACCTCCTTCGGCTCTGTCTCCTCCCTTGAAGCTGGTTCTTTTCTCAGCCGGACATAGCAGTCCGGATATGATGCCTTGCTGGGCCAAAATTCCACCTCCTCTAGGGGAACTGAACCCAGCTTATCCGAGATGACGATCTTTCCAGTCGTCATCGGCATGTGCTCAGCATACCTCCAGGGGTTAGCATCTGAGCATACGGGAAGGTCTTTCACATTGAGCCTTTTCCGGGGCCCACGTGATTCTGCCAGGGACTGCATACGCAGTTCCATAGCAGCCGCCTTCTCCTGATTCTCCTTCTGCATTTGTTGGATCATTCCAACAATCGAAGAGAGGGCCTGTCCCAGTTCTACTGGGAGACCGGCCGATGTTGAGGGGATAGGATCCAGAATCTGAACCGGAATAGCCGACACCTCGTCGACCTCATCCTCTACGACATCCGGGGTTTGAACTTCATCCTGACCTTCTGACAGGAGGTCTTGTTCCAAACGTTCGTCCAGGTCAGACATCCTTTCATCTAACTGGATGTCTTGCATCGCATCTGCGACTTCCACGTCCACTTGGACTTGATCTTGAGGGATCTCCTCTTGAGGCTGGGGAATCACTGCATCAGCTGATGCCTGGGGAAAAAGATACGCCCTCATCTTCTCACTTGGAAGATAAGGGCCAGAGGTGTTCTTCTTGAAGCCCCTTACCCAAGTACGAAGCTTTTCCCTTGCTATATCCCTTGATTCCGCCGTGCTAGGGGAATCAAAAGCCTCAGTAATCAGGTTAGTGCATACAGTACATACCTGAGGGTCCCAATACTGGAGATCATCCTTGGAGACAGCGCATGCTGCATGTCTCCTACAACACTCATGTCCCCAGAGGTTCTTGCTGCGGACGTTGCAGAAAACATTTCCGCACTTCGGAGGGTCCTCCTGTAAAGAGAAGAAATTTCCATGAGTATCAAGTGAACTATGTATCACTGGATATGCATAGTATAGCATAACAATTCATAAAGGAAAGACACACACTTGTGTTTCCCTCACAACCCATTGTTGCAGCCTTCCAAATAATAAAATCAAAATGGTTTATCTCTTCTAGAGTAACCAATGCAAGGTTTCCAGAGGAAACAGGTGGAGCTCACACCTAAGCAATGATTTTAAAATCCTGGATAATAGACAGGGAAGAACTCAGCTTCCTATCTGAGGGCAACAGCAAAGGGGTGTGCAAGAAAACACAATAGTGTTAGAAGACACAGTGCTGTACCAAAACCCTTACTATAGTTTTCCTCTTACTGTATATGCTATACAGAAGAATACTAGTACAGTATAGGGGGATGTGTGCCGGCCTGCCTTTGCCGGCCGGCACACACCACAACTAGCTTTAAAGTATACTACTTAACAGCTATAGGGCGGCAGCACTCTGGTTCAAATGCCTGTGCCGGTCGGCAGCAACTGCCGGCCGGTAACAGCCAGTGTTGGCCGGCAATGGCTGCCGGCCAGCAACTACACAAGGTAGTACCCAGCTGCCGGCCACACTCTTGGTGACCGGCAGACAAGGGCTGACATAAGCCGGCCGGCAAAGGTACAAGACCGATGCCAGCCGGCAGCAAAAGAACCAGAGGACTACACCTGCCCGGCTGCCGGCCTCATAGGCCGGCAGCCGGGACAGGTACAGCACTAGAAGAAAAATAGAATGGATGCCGGGATAAGAGTGTACACAACCTCCAAGCCCGGCAACCGAAAGAGTGCATATAAGGAAGGGGAGAAACTAATTCAGGCTTCCTTGACCAATGCCGTCCGGCTCTGCCGGCAGGCATGGATGAGGGACCAAGAGAGGTCCGGGCAGCACTCGAAAACATAAGACCCTTGCCGGCCAGCAGCTATGCCGGCCGGCAAGGGGCTGAGTCAATTCCACATCCTAACCTATACTAGGTCCAGATGTAGAACGACGTACAGTACAGTAATGGCTCGGCCATTACGAAGAAAGAGGGGGAAGGGACAAGAGGGTCCTGCCAACCTTGCTTTAGTGACAGACCACCCGCAGCCAAGAAACTTATCTTAGCCTAAGGGAGATCTAAGGGGGAAGGCCAGCAATACTTGCCAGCTCCCAGAGCACCAAAGCAAGGAAGGCGTTGCTACTCCCAAGGGAAGAACTTATCCTCCCCCGAGAACAGCAACAAGGACTAGTCTGGTAGATCACAAAAGAAGGAATCATATCCACAGAAACCTTCGGTAGTGACCTAAGGGAGCTAAGCTCCCTTTGTCTGTGTTAGGTCAGCGAGGGGGACTCAGCCCCAAGCCAGACAACACAGACTCAGACTAAAAAACTCTGTTGTTCTGTCCCTCTTGAACCATAACTATTTGAACAGGAAGGTACAGTAACACCCCAGTATAGTTTTATCGAAAATAATTTTGGAAAAAACCACTTAGGGATAAGCCTAAGGCTCAAACAGAGGGAAAGGGATTGCATACCTTCTCCGAAGAAAAGAAGCAACCGGGGAGTATGATAAAGTATACTAAGGCTCCATAAGCTACTAGCCTAGGCACCAAGAGAATCGATTACCTAAATCACCGAAACTCACTCGTATACTATCTTGGAAATATTCCACACAGTCTAAAATGTATAAAATATAGCCTAAAGCTTCAATAAAATTTTAATTACACTCGGAAAAACCATAATCATGCATGAAGTACTAGGACCAAACGACTAGGCTACATGGCCTAGCGTAGGCCAGAATGGCGAATACTTCGCCAAAAAATACTAAGCACGAAAGGAAATCCTATGTAATGCTAAATAGCTAAAATTTATTAAAGCAAAACAACCAGGAATGTCGCTCTGACTAACTAATTTATACCTAGCGAGCGACAGCGTCCAAGACGCCTCTGGTAGGCTACGGCTCTTGAATCAAAGATTAATCCTATTAATCACTCAAAATTTTACCAAGAGCCTACATTTATACATAAAAGACACTATACTCAACTTATCAGAGGCCGACGAAGACGGAGAAGCCATGAAAAGCAGAATAAATCCAAGATTTGCGAGAAAAACAGGAAAAAACACCGAGTTGTTAAGCTACGCAAAAAGGAATACAGATGGCGCCAGGATTGGCGCCAGGCACGCATACGAATCGGGGGATAGGGAAGCCTTGGGAGCGGCTCCCCTTTTTCTTTCCCGAATTCGTATCTCGCCAATCACCTCCTACGAGACGAAATCTCTGTCCAGGATGTAGATTGCCATGTGACGTGTCTAGAATACGTCCTCTGATATGTCGCGATATCCCTTTCACGAGGGATACTCGCTCCAGGAGTTAGAATTCTGGTACCTTAAGGTAAATTCTCTGGGAATATCGCCGTAGTTGTAATATACCCTAGGAAGCTACCCTATAGGAACTTCCATCAGGACGACATGGCTTGAGCCCAAAAAGTCTAAATCAGAGCTAATATTGGGTTCTACACCTAGTTGGAATCAATAACTACTTCAAAGAAACTGAAGATAACGAATTAAAGTGTAAAATTCCAATCCTTATCTACCTCATAACGCTGTTTACCTAATTTTCTTTCATTGATGGAAGCTAACAAAAACAAAGATAATTTTGCAGTAAAGTAACGGAAAACAATATGCTATATAAAGAAGGCTACTTATCAATAGATGGATGTTTGTATGGGAATGGGTCTTAAGGTCCGACATTAAGGACTGGAAGGCCATTAACCACCAACGGGCAAAGAAAGGAGGGCAAGTAAGCGGAAGAAAAGGAAATAGGCACAGCGTCTCCTTGACCTTTTATAACACAGGTTTAGATTTTTCACCTCTACACCCCCCCCCCACCCCCTCTCTCCCTCTCTCTCTCTCTCTCTCTCTCTCTCTCTCTCTCTCTCTCTCTCTCTCTTCGTCAAGGGTTCTTGAAAGCTTCCATAAACAAAGACATGACCCCTTCCTGATAGGAAACGGAAGATATATTAAACTCTGTTTGTTATATAAAAAGGTAATCCGGTTTGAATTTCAACATTAATCATGACACTAGTTACACCGAAATCAACAGTAAAGCATTTACATTTTGTATTTACCTGGCGTTTCAATGAATCGTAAACACGTTTCATGCTAAAAAAAAAATCAACCCAACTATATGAATCAAAATGAGTTAAATTTGTTTCAATAACTAATTACTTTAATCTTGCTCTTTTTAGGCGTTTTTGTGATAGATTAAAATTCAGAGATTCTCTTATAAAAAAAAAATAACTCCATTAGTGTGCTGGTATTCTCCACGAATTAATCTCGGCTGTCAAATGTAGACGTAAGGAGATTAATCTATACCTAAATTGTGCAAGGTGATTGATGGGTTGAATAAAAAAACATTTCAAACTGGCGAGTTACTTTTTAACACTAGGTAGAAAGCCAGTAGTTTTACCTTTAAGACCTATCATTTTACAAATAAAGTCTTCAGAATTTGTAGGTGATGTCCTCCTAAATTGCCTCTTCTTATAACAAGTTATGTTGGAAAAAAAAGACAAATATTCACTAGGCCTCCATTATCTTATGCACAGTAATATACAAGAATAGTTGTGATTGTTAAAAGTATACTTAATTTTGTTTTAACACTGTAACCTAATTAGGTGTAAAAAATAATACAAAATACTACTAGTGGTAACATCTGCTTGATCACTGAAAAATACTTAATTGTTTGAAATATATTAACAAAACTTAGTTACCTTAGTAACAAGAGAAGGATATTTCGCGTTAATATTGTACAAATTCTGTAAAATATCAATCTTACATAGGGATAAGAGAAGTTCTACATTAGATTAATGAATTTGGGGAATCATTTCATGGAATAGGAGACTATGAGATGTATCACATAGTCAAGGGCAACCATCCTTTTACTTCTGTGAAGTTCCTGAAAAGGCAGAATATTCACTCACCCACCTTCTGG
>NC_090725.1:222760794-222768294 GCF_036898095.1 Palaemon carinicauda | reverse complement strand
AGAGAGAGAGAGAGAGAGAGAAATGAATTATATTGATTTCATGTACATGTACCAAACAACAGAGAACACACGTTAGCTCACGAGCTTTGTTATTTTATCATAAGACTGATATCTTCTCATTTATTACAAATTGAATCACCCAATATTCATATATCAAAGGAATTCCCATGTAATGGAGATTAATACTAATGATAAAATCTCACGAACTGTATATAATATATTTTTATAAAAAAATTAGATTAAAAATGAAAAACACATGCATACAACTTTTTCGTTATTGATGGTTTGATAAAATGATTTTTTGTGCATCTTTTATTCATTTTTTTTCATGTCAAAATGTTAGAAAATTTATTAAACGATCATAAGAAAGTTTTGATTAAATATACAATAAATAATTGTTTGTTGAATGGATGTGTTTATATGTGTATTTGTAAGTGTGTATTTGCATACGCAGATTCCGGCCAACACTAATATTACATACTATTAATGCTCACCTTATGGAACAAGAAAAAAAGGATAAGCATATGTGAAAAATATATATAAAACCTATTCATATTGTATATTACATATTTAAAGACTTCAATTTTGTGTTATACATCCTTTTCAGATCCTTTTTCAGGCAGATTCATTCGTACACAAATTTTACCGATTGCCATTGGACAATCGTCACTTTCATTATTTGATATGTCACGGTCACTGTCATTGTCAATCTCAAAGTCACTAGTAATAATGAAGAATCATTATTATCATCATGAAAGGCCATTCTAATGAATAAATGTGTCGGATATGAAAAACATTCCTATTGCTAACTCATAAACATACGTCAGTAACTCCGCTCACCCCCTGAACTTGATGTTACCTTTTCCATTTTATTGTATGTGAACCCATGTAATATCAGGCAACTTTTTCCTCCAGCCACAAGCTGGAAGAAAAGGTTGCCAGTGAAGTGAAGAATATATCTATCTCACTATGCTAGTCTCAGGAGGTCGGAGACTGTATTCCGCGAAATTTGAAAAATGAAGCTTCGCTAATATAATGCGAGGCTTATCCATTCGTGCTACTGGTGGGAGGGGCGCTGGAATTTCAGCACGTTTAGAGTCAAGCCGAGTGCATATAGAAAGTTTCTATCACATGTTGTGTAAAACAAGCTATTTGACCAGGGATGCAGGAGGTTGTTAAACATTAATGCGACGCAGCTCTGATAAACATGACTAATTCGGAGATATTTTGTATTTTTCCATACCTAATACAAACATGGAGTTATTTTTTGGGTGGTCTTTCGGCAAAATTGTAAGGTAGCAATTAGACTTAAATTACCAGTGGCATCCTGACTAACCACTTGAGCGTGTAGGCTAGGGGTGGCTGGGGAGTACCCAGCCACCTCTATATATACTCTCACAGCTATAAGGAACATATTTAATAGCAGGCATGAAAATACACTAGATAATAAAAGAAGTGAAAGCATTTAAACACAAGGCACCAGGTAAAAGTGGCATAAACAAGCTAATGCTATCAAACTACCAATGGTGACACGGAGAAGACTCCAGCAAATATTAAACCTAACACTCTCAATGGGATATCACCCAAAACCAAAGAAGGAATATTCATACTTCCCCCCGAAACCAGGGAAAGGCCCAAAACTGGCAGAAAATAGAAGGCTAATCATTCTTCTGGAAGTACCGGAAGAGTGTTTGAAAAAATCATAAACACAAGACGAAGGAGATTCCTAGAAAATAACAATAAATTCTACAAACACTAACAAGGGAGAAGCCCTGAAACTGCCCTCATGACAATTTACAAAACAATAACCATGAAGCAACTAAATAAAAAAACACCAATGCAATGCCATCGGTGGAGATATCTCTACAGTATTTGACAAAGTATGACATGACAGCCTCATATATAAAATACTCCAATTGGCACTACCAATAATAATGGAAAAACTCCTCTCAAGCTACAAAAAAGATAGACCTGTCAGAATACGTAGCAGAGATGGGGAACCAGAGAAACAATACATTAAGATATGGAAAGTGGGGTATCGCTGTAGGCCATACTATCCCAGACGCTTTTTATAATCTACACAGCAGATATGCCATTCACCCCTGAATATGCCATAAACTATACCTATGCAGAGGATATAACGCAAGTAATAATCCCTCTTACAAATTCAAAAAGATTTTCGAAAATAAAGACTGAAAGAGAGATCAAAAGAATAAATGATTACGAAAACAAGTGGAAACTAAAAACAAACAGCAACAAATTGCAACTCTCATTAGTATAAAAAAATAAACCAGCACCAATAACAGTAAACAAGACAAACATTCCTTTTAACAACGAAGTTAAAATCCTTAGTTTCTCTATCAAAAGAACTGGCATAAGTTGCCATATTAAACAAAAACTACAATTGAAGAAACACAGAAATGGAGTATTAAAACGTTCAAAGTATTGAATAAAAACATAAGAATAAATCTATACAAAGGCGTAATAAGACCTCTATTCAAATCTCTAATAGCACCAACATGCACAGTGGCTCAACCAAAGATGAAAACCATACAAAAACTCCAAAATGGAAACATAAGAAACATACATGGCCTAAACCATAACAACATAATGATAACAATAATAACATTGATGAAAACAACGGAACACTCTACAACATATACAATCTCAAACAGGTAAACGTCGGGTACCACAGATGAGGTACACCAGCCTAGGGAAGATTAAAGGTATCTACACAGAACTTGCAACAACGAATGAGGAAATAACAGACACACAAAACGAGCATTCCTGGTGGAAAAGGATAGCTCCTTTCATTGTTCAGGACGAACCAAATCCAGAGTATTAAAATAAAAAAATAAGACAAACAAGTAGTCAAACTAATAAATAAACAAGCCTCGGAAAAAGAATGATCAGGAAAACACAAATCCCTTGGAGGCTGGCAACAGAACTCACCTCCTGAAAGTCCACAAGCGAAAAAAAAAAAATTTGGTTCCGCCCCAGTCTTTTCACCTCCCCCTGTACCTCATTTTAAAACTTTTCTCTCCCATCCTTCCAATCCTAATTCTCCCCACCTATCCTCCACCTATCATATCCCTCTATACTGCAGCTTTACTGTAACATCATTTTTGATTGCTGGCAGGACTTCTGGAGAACAAGTGAAGGTGAGCCAATTTATTTAATAACTCCAGGTTTGTATTAGTTAGGGAGCAATACAAATTATCTCTGAATTTGTTATTTGTTCCCATACTAAAAAACCTCCTGTTATTTATTTACACGACTAACTCTTAGGTGGGTGGCAGCCCTAAGTCTGGCATGGACATTGACCAGGTTTTACCTAGTGCAGTATATTACTGTGGTCTAGGGAAAACTTTAACACCTCGCTAAAATATACAAAGTAAGTATAATAGCGGGCTGAGCAATTCAGTGTAAAGAGTGTTTGTCGTCTTGTATTGACACATTCTGAATTTATATATAGGAAAAACAAAACATTTCCCATTGCATACCACGCAAAAACCGATGCGACGTGGACAGTATATAATTTATGACTTATACTAGGCTACACAAGGGAAGTGATAATTACCTGCAGAGGTTGAAGCTAGCTTGCAGAGGAACCCATGGTGCTCTACCCCAAGGGAGAGGAAGATGAAGAAGGAAAAGACAGACATACTCTCATTCATCCCAGTCTTAACCCGGGTAACCAATGCCCTCAACTAACAGCTACTTGTCCATCAAGGAGCCTGAGGTATTCTTAAACCACTTGTTCAGCAGCCAACACAGGACCGATAGTGAAAGTATCAGTTCTCCTGTGGGTCACGTCTCTTAAATAAAATACTGTGAAGGTAATTTCTCTTCCACATTCCCGCTTGTAGTACTTGCAACATGGAAAAGTTGTGTTTAAATGCCAAGGATGTACTCATTTCCTTGACGTGATGGGCGCTAGGTCGTCGAGCCGGAGGAAGATTAGGAACCAAGGTTCTTTTAATCACCTGGAAAATCCAGGAGACAGAGATCTTAGTGATCTTCATCTTTACTCTTCCTGAGTTAATAAACAGAGTTGTTAGTTGGGGCCGTGTTACTGAAGTGCGTTTAAGATGGTATCTAAAACTCCTCACTAGGCATAGTAATAATTGATCTGGGTCATTTATTACTGAACGAGGGCAAATCTAGGTCCAGTAAACCTGGATTATGAGTCTTAGCAACGAACTCCGGGATGAAGCTGAGTGTCACTTCCCCCAATCTCCTTGAATGGGTAATGTCATATGATATGCCATGAAGTTCACTAACTCTCTTTGCCGAGGATAAAGGGAGGTTTTAGTCAGTTGCATGGCGTAATGGTTCGTAGGGAGGTCCTTTTAAGGATCTCAAGAAGTGAACCACATTCCAAGAAGGAAACCTAACCTCTAACTGAGGGCAAGTGATCTCATAGCTCCGTATGAGTAAAGAAAGCTCAAACAAAAGAGGAAATGTCAACTCCTTTCTGCTTAAAGGTGAGGGTTCAGGCCGAGTAATAGCCTTTCACCGCAGTGATTGAAAGAAGCTTTTTCTCCCGAATGTATACATGGAACTCCGCTGTTACTGGTACAGTGGCATCGAGCGGAGAGATATTCCTTCCACAACACCAACCACAGAAGACTCTCCATTTTGCCTGGTAGAGTAAGACTGAGGACTTATGCAAGTAGCATGACATTGTTTCCGCAACTTGTCATGAAAAGCCATTCTGAGAGAGGGGACGGTGGATAGTCTCCAGGCATGAAGTCGAAGTGACTGCACAGTTCTGTGAAAAATGTTCGCATGTGATTGTTTAAGTTGATCTGGTCGTGGAGGAAGCTGTCCTGGTAGATCTACTAGAAGTTTCAGGAGGTTCGGAAAAAAACTGCATGATGCCATAGCGGAGCTATACAAGGATCCAGATGATCTCCTGATCATCACGAAAGATGATCAGACGAAGAGTGTCCTGAAGGACGAGGAGATGGCGAGGCTTATCCATTCGCGCTACTGGTGGGAGGAACACTGTTCTCAGGAAGATCATCAACTACAACCGACGCCTTCCTGTGGGAAGAATCAGAAGGTTGAAGGTAACAGGACTATGAGGTCCCAGGTTGACGAGTAGAGTCGTCGTAAGCAGGAGACTGTTGGAGGGGCAAATGAGAGGGATCGTCTCGTCCGCACGTGGATGGTCCTTGAGAGGGCTACAGACGTACTTTGCATAACTTTAAACCATGAGATGTTGAAGGCTCTGGAGAAGGGTCATTCCTAACCATGCACTGAAGTTCCTTCTTTGAAGGGGGTGCAGAAACCCTTAAAGTTGGCCACACCTGCAACACATCTGCAAGGGAAATTTAATCCCCGGTGGCTGGAGGATAATTTGCTCCTATAGGGGAAGCAACTATCTCGTTTTTTACCTCCAGGTTGCCAAGGAGTTGGTCGGTCTGCGCAACTGATCAATCGTCTTTAAGATGAGCGCAGCCGAGAAGAGGTTTTGAAATAGATTAAGGGTGTGCGAGAGAAAGAAGAACGCGCTTTCCTCGCCCCTGAGGGAAAAAGATTGCACTTAGCCTTCTTCTTTCTGTGCTGTCCAAATTTCTCCCATTGGGAGGCAAGCCACTCGCTATACTATGAGCAGGGCGAACGCTGCTTGCAGCGATGCCCTCTACACAAAGTACACAGAGAGTGCGGGTCAGTATCCAGCGATGACATGAAGGTACCGCTCGCATCATACTCACGCCCAGGACAGGTGCGCATGAAGACAATCTGAAGAAATCACGCAAACCTGCAAAGAAAAAGCAATTAAAGATGTCCAATGACAGCCTTAGGAGGAGAGAAATGAGTGTCCACTCTTTACTGAGACAAAAGAAAAAGTGACGTTCCTCACAGCTGTGATAGTACATTTAGAGGTGGTGGGTACACCCCAACCACCCACAGCCTACTCGCTCAAGCAGTTAGGTAGGTTTGCCACCTCGCACTTTAAGTCTAATGGCTACATTCCAGCCTCACCGAAAGATAATTCAAATAAAGAACGTAAGGTTTGTTAATATGGGAACGAGTCAGAATTCCTTTTGAATGAAGGTGGCACCAGATGTCTACACGTTACCGGCAGCCATCTTGGTTGTCCCACCTTGATTGAAATCTACCTTGTAAAAGAAGTAAGGTCTCCACATCAGGCAGTCCTGTCCCGCCGGTATACCTGGCAGAGAGACCTGTTTGGACTTATTTCAAAAGTTTCCTCACCAGGGTCCAGTGTTCGTTTAATAAATTTTGTCTTCAGAAATGGACAGATACTCAAAAGCAGCAGAGTCACCCAACTCTGAAATTGCACCATCCTGCCATGTTGTAGAATGAACCATCGAGGAAGGTAGGAGATTGTCTGTGTCATATTATGTAGTTATAAAGTCCAAGAACTACAAGGAAGAGAGAGCATATGTCGTAGAAGACAAAGATAAAATGCAGCTTGCGGGCCTAGGGATGAAGAAAATCTACAGGAATCTCATTCCTTAATCAAGGGTCTACAATTTGTGTATTTCTCGCCGACGGCCCAAAAAATTTAATTGTTAGAATTTACAGTTTTTCTCTAGTAAATGACAGAAGCACACGGTGCTCTCCATACCCGGCAATTTCTGAGATTTACCTAATTGATATATATATATATATATATATATATATATATATATATATATATATATATATATATATATATATATATATATATATATATATATATATATATATATATATATATATATATTGGAAGAACTGATGGAGTTGGTAGAGAACTGGTAGGAATGATGATGTCACTAAGAGCAGAAAAGGCTTTGACAGAGTGGAGAGCTGTATATAGTAAATATTTTCTTGTAAAGTTTAAATCAAGACAGTGCAATATGAGTATTATAATTTGGTATGCACCAACATATGAATACTATGAAGAAATGCAGAGTATAATAGATGAGATCCCAGTGAGAGTTATGAAAATTGATGTTTGTACCTTCAATGCTAAAGTTGGAAGGAATTTCAACAAACAATCTTGTAATTGGAGGTACTCTTTCCAACCGCAAGGACATACAGGAATATACATGAACATTACCATGAGGTAATTAAAAAAGATCGAATAGATCAAATTGCTATCAATGAAAAGAGGAGTGCTCTGAAAAAAAAGAAAGAAAGAAAAAAAAAACTACAGAGGTGCAGATATTGGTAGTGATTACCAGCTCTTCATTACCACACTGAAATTAAAACTGAAGGCACCCACCAGAAATGTTGATAAAATACCTAAGTTTGATACAACTAAGCTTGTAGAAGATGAGCGCAGAGAAACATTTATAATTGAGTGGATAAATAGATTTTCTGTCTTAGACACTTTGGAGAGATGGTTGTGAAGTTTTTCAAATGCAACTACAAGGAGAAACCCATGGATTTTAAATAATACCTGACATACTATAAAAAAGAAAAACAATAAAAGCACAGAATTTGATTGTTGAAAGTTTTCGAGGGAGTAATGAAAATTGC
>NC_090725.1:222738294-222740794 GCF_036898095.1 Palaemon carinicauda | reverse complement strand
AATGTGAAAAAAATCACTGAAACGTGAACTTGTTTCTTTAGGCAAATAATGTAAACGAAATTGGTATAAAATATCATGAGGCATATTCATCAGTACAAAATACGGATCAAATAATATTCATCCAGATAGAATAAAGTGGAAAATACTGAACACAACTGTATACGGAGGAAAATAAGGAAATAAATAAGGATGGGAATAGCAGAAATACAAAAAGAGATAAATGAAAAAAGGAATATAATTAATACAGAACGAATATGTTTGTCATATTGTATAACCGAGAATAAGAATATCAAGAAATAAAGAAAAGAATAAGGTTATAAATAATAAGCAAAACTGAAATGAGCATTATAAATTTAAATAACAAAAATTAACAGATAGATGTAAAGGATATAGAAAAGTAGGAAGAATGGTAAACCTCTGGTAGTCTTTTAACCAAGCTTCCCTTTACTTGAAATACACCTTTACAAAAGCCTGTTTTACAGAATGATAATGAAATAGCACCCAGTTTGAAAAAAAAAAGAAATTCTCGTTGCTTCTACTTTAGCAGACGCAGTTAAATGAATTTTCACGCTGGATTTCTTTTTGTAATGGAGTGACCAGTTTAACATAATCACACACAATCTCACACACACACATACACACGCGCATACACACACACACACCCATATATGTATATATATATATATATATATATATATATATATATATATATATATATATATATATATGTGTGTGTGTGTGTGTGTGTGTGTGTGTGTGTGTGCCTGTTTTTCTTCCAACAAATAACATTTCACAATAGATGTTGGTAACATAATATATATTATTAACCCTTCCATTGTTTAGCAAGGATTTATTAAGCAGCGTTACGAGCCCAATAGATATCCAAAGGACATTTATTCTGTCAGCGATGAAAAGGGAAAAATATTAGATATATTCAATATTTTGCGTAAGAACCTAAATTGCCAATTACAAAAAAATAATCACCTCATGACTGAATCTACCAGATTCTGACACATCTTGGGTTTTTCTCAAGGACTCTCACATTGATAAATAGTGTTTGATGAGTAGATATTTTTACTTGGGGAGATTGCCATCCCCTATTTTAGTCTTATTGACCCATAGGTTCTCGAAGGGAGTGATGTAGGCTATTTTGGCTGTTCAGTCACTCCGAATGATTTCAGGATGCCTTTTAAACCACTCCTAGAGGACAAGGATGTTATGAAAAGAGACAACGATGACACTTCTTTACGTATTCCTACCTAAAAGTTGAAATATTGTGGTCAACTATGCATGTATTTATAAAGCTTCTGAAAATTAAACAATTATTTTTTCCCCCATTGTTATTGAAATAGACCTAACTATGGAGTCAATGCTAAACGCCCATATAGCTTCGTTCTCTTTTTTTCATACCAACATTTGTCTTAATTATATTTAATTTTTCAGCTGCTGAGGTTTATGTTTTATGCAAAGAGATTATAATGATTTTCGATGTAACGCTATAACAATAGAAAGTTAATTTACTAATCACATCCTGACAATGCTTTTGCACTTGGTTCCTGCTGCAAACCAATGTTGAAAATTCGATATCTCATATTGAGAGTCGATGATGTTTCTACTAGGAAACATATTTCTTTTAAATAAAGTATTATTGAACTAACGTTGTCCATTCAATGAGAAATGCCCTCTGTATTTCTACAGTTAATCACTAATATTTATTATCAGAAAAGTGCAATCAGAGATTTCAGACTTCCACCAATGAATATTGCCAACATTTAACTAAAGTCTACAGTCATCACCTCCCATTTTTCATATACTGATTGTACAGTAGATGGTGAAAAAAAGGGCATTGTTGATCCAGAATTATGATCTTGATCCGTATCAACTCCAAAATTTCATGGTTTCTTCTGATGCATAATATCTATTCATTGTTAGAATTTGGCCAAAATCCTGTGTCATTTTTTTCGATGCAATCTTTAAAATTAGGAAAAATACAAATCCGGAACTAGAATCCAGATCCGGTACCGGATCATCTTCAAAATTTAATGGATTGTCCATGGCCTAAGATCTATCTGTCGTGGAAATTTAGTCATAATCCGTCAATTTGTCTTTACGTAATCTTTAAGATTGTGAAAAATGCAAATCCGGATCTAGATTTCGGATCCAGATCCGGATCATCTCCAAAATTTAATGGGGTTGTCCATGATATAAGATTTATCTCTGGTAAAATTTTCATCAAAATCCATTAACCAATTTGAATAAAAAGATAAATAACCGGACTGTAAAATATAACCTACTTGGCGGAGGTAATAAAGATGATGACAATAATTGGAATAAAACTAACTGTCAACCATAAGATTTTATAAAGCATATATGAGATGTTGCAGAACTACTATTTAAAAATACTAGAAATCATTGTGTTCGTCCAGTGGTTGCAACTACAGCTGACGCCGGGGGTCACTCCATTATCAACCACCCAGGATAGGCAATGGCTGGTGATGGT
>NC_090725.1:222715794-222718294 GCF_036898095.1 Palaemon carinicauda | reverse complement strand
CCGTTATTTTAAAAAAAAATACGACTATTGCCATCGCAAGAAAAAAGTTAAGATATATCCTAATATATGCTAGAGTAATAGGGGATACCCAGTGGGAATTGGAGATTTTGTGTGGGGAAAGTTTACCGTCAAATCGATAAATAATGGTAAAACTTAGCTTTTCCTTTATATATATTATTCTCTGGGACGCATTAAAAAAAAAGAAAAAAATTGGAGTCGTATTCCCCGGAAATATTTATCTTACTCTTTTGTTTACATTTAACAAACCACACGTAATCACTACTGTTCGTACCGTTAGTACATACCTTCTGACCTGTGTAGGGGATCTTGACGGGCAGCTTGATCTGTGGCCTGGGAATTGTGGTCCAAGGGGCTTGCCTCTCGGCTAGGTCTGTGACCAGAGTATGTTTGTGACTTGGGAAGGGGGTGTCTAATTGATGCTTGCTCCCGGATATGCCTGTGACCCAGGAAATACTAGGCTAGGTTAGGTAGGGTGTGATAGGTTCTGTGGCCTTTAACAAATTTTGAAAGGCTCTGTCATTTCCTATCCCCAAGCAACGAGGCCCAGGGATATAACAATAAATAAGAGACTCTGCATGATTAGAATAATCTTTTTATAAAGATATGAGAGGCAGGTTTCCTAGTCATGATATAAGGATATATTGCTCTGTAAATAACCGATTGGATTCTCAACAAGTAGACTGCTTTTTTTTTTTCTTTTTTTTTTTAATAACTGCCGAAGTTGTATACAAAAGCCTGATAATTTCTGTTTATAGTGTAGCTGTTTACTCCAATAATTCAGATAGCTGGTACAATTCCCTAACAATTCTAGACTGCAGGCATAGAAGGGTATGATATCTAAGCATTCTGTGAACCAAAATTGTTTGTGTATTGTTGGGACATGCCTATGGACACTTGATGTTTCCCTATAATTCTTCTCACTTCTGTGGTAAACTTATTGATGATCTCTTCAGTGCATTTTTAAAGATTGCCACCTAGGGTACGTCCAAGGAACAAGGCAGTCATTCAATGTATATTCATTCACGCTGTACCAACCGTGTTTCACACAATTGTACATAATTCCTTTTGTATATATTATGCTTGTATCTTCGCTCTTACCTCGCACTAAAACGAACATGAAAATTCATGTCGGGTTTTTCCTCTGTAATATTGTCTGTCTTGTGAACTTGTTATGTCCTGTTGCCTTGAGGTTTTGTATATAAGGAGAGTGTTCTACAATAATATAACTCAGTCGTTTCCAACCTGCCTTTGAGTTCACAGCCTTACTCGGCGCCGTCACATTGGTGACCCCGGAAGTCAACTCGCTCCCACTGCCTTCCACCCCCACCTCTCTTGCCCCTCCATCGTTGGTACTATGACGGAGACGGACTCTACTGCAGCAGTTGGCGCTGCGGCCGCCCCATTGAAACTTTCACCGTTCGCCAGCGGAGAAGCGTTTGCTTGGTTTCAACGCGCCGAAGTCCACTTTCGTATCAGGGGCGTGACTCGCTCAACCACCAAAGCGGATTATGTTCTCGCGGCGATACCCGAGGACACCTTCCCAGAAATATCAGACTAGCTTTGTGAACAAGGAGACACCCCAATAGCGTATGACGCCCTCAAAACATACCTTCTGCAGCAGTACTCGCCGTCGCCAGCCGCCCGTATAGCAAAGCTTTTTCAGCTCTCGCAACAACCGTTGGGGGACCAAAGGGCTTCGCTTGCCCTCGGGGAAATGACCAGTATCGCTCGCCGTTTACCCGAACCTGTACGCGCTGCCATACCCGATGTCGATAGTTTACCCATAAAGGACTTGATGACCAAAGCCGACGCCCTTATGGACAGCCACTTCAAGACCTCCATCAACGCCTCCCCCCCTGACGACGAGGATGCCTATTCAACGTCAACCGAAGCTGATATGAATGCCGTAGGACATACACGCCTACCCCGTGACGTGCCGAAGCGGCGACAAAGCCGCCCACCACCCACCAATCACTCGCGCCCCAACGAACGACTTCTACAGCCACTTACTACCTCCCATCCGCCGCAGTTTTGCTACTACCACTTCAGATTCAGGGCAACCACGAAGAAATGTGCCAAAGATTGTCAGTGGCCAAAAAACGTGTAAGTAGGCCATCGCTTGTGGCGGTGGCCTCCCATGTTTCTAATCTTTTCTTTTTACAGGATGCAGGAACGGGCGATTTTTGGTAGACACGGGTGCTTGTCGTTCTCTTTTGCCAAGGAAACTCTTCAAGGCACAACGTAGTCTGTCTACATCTGCCGACGTCCGCTTGGTAGCTCCCAACGGATCTGCGATACCCACCTACGGTTACGAGAACCTCACATTATCGTTTGGAAACGGTAAATTCAATTGGAAGTTTCTCGTTGCTGACGTCACAATGCCAATCCTCGGTGCGGATTTCCTCTCTCATTTCCACCTTCTGGTCGATGTCGCCCACCGACGACTGGTCAACGCAGACTCGTACTTGTCGACACCTCT
>NC_090725.1:222695794-222710794 GCF_036898095.1 Palaemon carinicauda | reverse complement strand
GTTTTTCAGAGGCATTTCATATTGACTCCCTCTTTTACATGCAATACTACTATGCGAAAATCAATTCATTGGCTGTGAGCTGGCGTAAGAATTACTGAGGTACCACATACACACACACGCGATATATATATATATATATATATATATATATATATATATATATATATATATATATATATATATATATATGTGTGTGTGTGTGTGTGTGTGTGTGTGTATGAGTGTGTGTGTGAATATATTCATGTGTTTATATCTGTGCATACACATATATGTAATTTATTGTACATAGAGGAGAAAATAATCATCGAACGATAAATATTCGTTAATACTGAGTAGTGACACGACATGCATAAAGCCCCCCGATATAAAGAGGAAATTAATCGATTATTCTTTTATTGTATTATGTAAACATAGTTTACAAAAAATCACCTAAAGTATTAATATCGATGTGGCGTTATTTCTTTATTTTATTATTTTTTTTTTATTTAAGATTACATATAGCAATTTTTTCTTTCAAAAAATAACAATCACAAGACTTGTCAACCCACTTAGTTCAATAATGTACATGTTAAATCTTCTGTATAATGTACAAATAGCGATGTCAGTTCGATACCCATGGTTTTTTTCACCCCTACCCCCAAAAGAAAAAAAAATAAAGAAAAAATAAAATTACAATTTCAACATAGTTTCAATTTCGTAAACATTACAAAGGTCCTTGAATGAAAATATTGTAAATTTTCGGAATATACCCAAAGAATCATATTGTATTGATTCAAATTTACTTAAGTAAAATTGGTACTGTATCTTTTTCCACCATTGCAAGAGCCTAAAGGTGTAGCAATACTTCAAACGTTCTCTTGCATGCATATAAAACAGGGTAACAAACTTTTACTTTGAGGTTTAAAACTTTGCGTAATGAGTTTGATGAGCTTCGCATGAAATTGCAAAAGCATATAAGAAATGCAAGGAAAAAATCCTTTTTCTTAAAGAAAAACTTGTTAAGGATATCTGCTACACACACACACACACACACACACACACATTCCGGGAGTGGATATCTTAACATGGTAAAAAGGTTTACATATCGCTATGAACAGCAAAGCTGTACTAGTTCTAGCCACCCATACTAGGTTTGTTTGTTATGAGCGATCAGACGAAAATCCCTCTCCGTCATCTATCCGTACTGGACAGCCTGGTGATAAAAACTAGCCAAAAGACTTACATGCTGGGACATGTGTGAGGCCTTTGGCCTTCAGTGGACTCGAAATGGAAGTATTTTTCGTTACTGTTTTTGCTATATATATATATATATATATATATATATATATATATATATATATATATATATATATGTGTGTGTGTATATATATATATATATACATATATACATATATATATATATATATATATATATATATATATATATATATATATATATATATATATATATATATGTGTGTGTATACTGTATATATATACATATATACATATATATATATATATATATATATATATATATATATATATATATATATATATATATATATATATATATATATATATATATATATATATATATATATATATATATATATATATATATATATATATATATATATATATATATATATATATATATATGTGTGTGTGTGTGTGTGTGTGTGTATTGTAACATAGTTGTTATATATTTCTAAATTATTAAAGTTTTTATAGATGTATAAGGTTAAATATAGATGTATCGTTATAAGGTTAGGTATAGACGTATTGTTTTCTTTCTTTAATAGTTTGTCTTTTCACTGGTGGTTATGTTAGTGTTTATAATGGACTAACGGCTGTTTTATATTTTCAAGTGGTGTGGGTTACGTGGCTGCGCTCCTGTGTGAACGGAGGTGTGAACGGCCTTGTTTGAGGAGGGTTCCTTAGTGTGTTTCTGAGCCTCCAACCTTGTAGGGCACGTCATTTGCGATTGGATCCATATTATTCCTCACCTTTGCAGAGTTACGTTGTGAAGCTGTTTAGCTTTTCTTGGATATCCTCGCTCTGCAACAAGGACTTTTATTCCACATATTGTGTACTGCCCTTGGTTCAGTAAAAGCCAAGGGGACCTCTCTGCCCCAAGGTAAAAATTTTGATCTTTATATTTGTGTGCCGGGCCCACGACCTGTAATCCTGGGCGGTCTTCATTATTGAAGCATTAAGAAAAAAAAAAAGACTTTTAACACCATTGTCTTGGATCCTTGTTTCCTGCCACCCGAAATAAGCCTCCAGCCGGGGAGTTTATTGTCCTCTTGGAGGAGACCCCTAGAAGTGTTTGAGGGATTTGTTAGGGATTTTTAGTTTGTATTTGTTAGGATGTTTTTACTTTTCGTTGGCCTTCTCCTCTCTGGACTCTCTCTCCTTTTAGTATGTATGTGTTGATGACCTTTCTTTAATTGTGTAATTGTTTTCTTTTGCAGGGAATTTAAGAGTGAGTGTGTATCATTTATTATTGTATTATTGTGGTTCAGGTGTTATTTGTCTAAATATTATGTATTAAAATTAAGGAGATTTTTGTGGTATTTTCTTTGAGTTGACTTTGCACCGTATTGATGTTTGGATACTATTCCACCTTTAGTGACTTAGTACGTTATTGAATACGTTTGATAAGTGTATGGTCAAAGCCAGCCATCACATATTATATATATATATATATATATATATATATATATATATATATATATATGTATATATATATATATATATATATATATATATATATATGTATGTATGTATGTATGTATGTATGTATGTATGTATCATACCTCATTGAAACAAAATCAGTTACAATTCTCAATAAAACTACATAAATAAGTATATAAGAGATACACCACCATTTCCTTCTATTTATAAATAACACAAAAAATTTATGGGGACAGGAGGAGTGTTGGATATAGGTGGTGGGTGAGCGGACGACCAATATCATAGGAAACCATTGATCGTGTAAGAAAAGCTCTTACAAAGTCTGTTCGTACTCCCCAGACAATTACAGCTGTCTTTTCTCAAAAGTGCTATTACAGTAACACCCTAACCTAGTTGTGAAATGACATCAGAATTTCCGAGATACGAATTGTCACTCATGAGATTTTTTGCTTTGTTATGTAAGAATTTGAGATACAAGTTGGAGACGTCACTGCTAAGCGACATAGTAGGCACTGACAACAGAGCGCACCCCGGCCTCGATCCTCCCACTCTCTCGTTCTCTTTGTGAATTCACTTTGTTGTGCTCGCGGTTTCTTGTCTCGTGTTTTATGAGATATTCTTACTCTAACTTTCTTTTAACCATGCTTTCCAAGAGGATAAGTGACTATGACAGTGCAGAGGAGAAGGTGATATTCAATGTCTACGATCTGCACAATTTTGAAGCTGAACGAATCTCTCAAGGATATACCGCTAGTCAAAGGGGTTGCAGATAATTTCAAAGCTCCGGCAATCTGTTCATAAAAGAAGCATTTGTAATTGCATGCTTACAAAATACCACTCATACAGACACTAAAGCCAAATGATAAACCAAGACATAAGGAGGTTGCAGATAACATACAGAAAAGAATTTCAATGGATAAACTGTTCATCAAACTAATTTGCTATAGTTATGTAAATCATGAGATCAGTAAATCCCTATGTGACTTGGGAACTACACAGAGATCATTCAAAGGGTAATAATAAGTATGGTGATCACGTGAAATTGAATCATTGTTCCATTTCTATACATCAAGATATCATTTACTACTGCTGTTTACCCTGACATTTTGACTAAATATGTGGCACCACAACTATATGACCTTTAACCCACCATCATTTTCCAGCAACATGGTATGACAATACATTTGGGATTGCATGTTCGTGAGTTCCTAAAGCAAAGATTTACAGACCGATGAATTAGAAGGGATGACACAATTCCATGGCCACCTTGTTCACCAGCTATCACTTCCCTTGACATCTCTTTATAGGGATATGTTCAAGATGTCCTGTATCTAATCTAATCGCTTGAAATTTCATATAGAAATCAGACTATATATCAGTTTACTGAGATCGGTATTACTCTATGGACATGAGTCATGGTATGACAATGAAACAATCCCCAATAGATTTTGTAGATTTGAAAATAAAGCCATCAGAAGGATATTGGGAGTTAACTGGCAGGATAGGATTAGAAATGAAACTATAAGAGAGATTACTTGAGTACCATATATGGATGAGATCATAATGAGGGGTAGATGGAGAGGGTTTGGACATATTCTTCGCACTCCCCAAGAGAGATTAGTTCACCAATTGTTTAAATGGGCTCTGGAAGGCACTAAAAGAATTGGAACACCCAGGCCTACATGGTTTAGGACTATAAAGCGTGAAGTAGGATATGATGAATGGAGAAGTGTTGAATTAAAAGTTCAAGACAGATACGACTGGCGAAATTTAACCGAGGCCCTTTGCGTCAATAGGCGGAGGAGGAGATGATGATAATGACGTATATATATATATATATATATATATATATATATATATATATATATATATATATATATATATATATATATATATATATATATATATATAAATGAATGAATTCATGGAATATGTCACACAAAGGATACTAAAGTACAGTTTACATGTTATGGATATACTGTATACCACAAGCACAAAAAATTGAAAAAAAGTATAATGTTCATACTTTTTAGTATTAATTTGTTGAAGAGGAAGCTTGATTATGAACTATGAAAACCCCGACTATAAAACAAGTGTATGCGAACACAAACGTTATACTGAAATATGATGCAATCTGCTCTCTTATATTTAGAATAAGGAGAATATTCTCAAGAAGCCATCTTAATTCTTTGCTTTTCAAACTCCTTATATACATTGATTTACTAATCTATTTGTTAGTCCTGTAGCATTGTACACTTACTTTGATTTTTTTTCTTTTGACATAGTATATTCTGGCAAACTTTAAGCCTGCTTGCCAGTTTTGTACCAAAGTATAATCACTGCTATTTTTTCTGTACAGCTTCATTGCTATTGATTTTTCTTACGATGGATGGGGATGACAGACCTTTCCAAAGGGCAGTAACAGAGTATATTTTACAAGTACTGAGCTCACACGTGTTTACATTAGCAATAATTTATTTTATATGTGGTAAAATTTCTATGTTATGCAGGCTATACTGAATACTATAAGAAAGTATCTGGTTGGTGTTTGATTGGTCGACCTTTCAAAAGAGAATTGAACAATTATGGGGGTTGGATTTACCAAGTCAGTGGTCCAACAGGGTTCTCTGTCCACTTGGTTTGCAGAGGCCTCTGTAAATTTATGGGGATGATAAGGTGTCCCTCCATAACGATCAAGGTATAGTTCTGATACAGGTTGTGCAATGCTTCAATAAATCAGGTGATGCTAGGAGATAGATGAGTCATTAATTAACTTAGGATTTACTAATTCCAGTGTGATTAAGATTGCACTGAGTCCTTCGGAAGCCAATGCATTGCTTAAAATGTCGTGTAGATGTAAATTTTATCAAAAAAATTATATATCTCTAAAACAATGACTGATATCTACAAAAATACTACGGAATGTAATATTTTCTCGGATTAAAACAGTTATTTGCAAATAATGCTTTTGTCTGTCTTTCTATTCGACGATGATGAAATAATCATACTTTAATTTTTTTATCAATTACAGGTAATTCTTCCAGAAAACAGAAAATGTCATTAGCTGCCCTTTAGGATTTCACATCAAATTCTGTGTTATTGTAAGAAAAGTTCGCATTTCTTACGTTTTTTTTTTTTTTTTTTTTTTTTTTGCACAATACTTTCAGAGATTTCATACCAAAAAAAAATAATTCAATTTTAAGTTTGGCGGGGAAATAATAGTAATTCCCATAAGAAAACATAGGAGTATTTTGAGAAAAATCTTACCGGAAAATGTTCATTGCTAGTTTGTATACTTCACGAGAACAAATTTTTTTCTTAATAAAATACTAAATGTTTCGTAATTATACTTATGATACTTGGAGAAAAAGAAAACAACAATGATACATTTCCTTCTGGTTGAATGTATGAAAATATTCTTGTTATATATGTTTAACAGGTCCAGTTTGTATATCTATTATAAATATCAAGAAATTTCTTAATTTGCGAAAATAAAATACTTCTAATATTTCCTCTTTTCACAATTGTTCACAACACAAAGTTAATTTTAAATCAAAGAAGTTTATCAAATTTGTGTAGTTCTTTCATTTAACTTCAAATAACCTTTACCTTTTTTTTCGCCTAATCCATTTCATAGTAAAATTCTCTAGGGTTAGAGAGCACAAATGCCAATGATAAACATGATATGAAAATAGATAAAGGGCCATTTTCACTCGTAAATCTGCCAGTATCCAAAGCAAATTTCTCTAAATCAAAATAATACGGTTAGATGGCTAGCGATTATTATTATTATTATTATTATTATTATTATTATTATTATTATTATTATTATTATTATTATTATTATTAGCTGAGCTGCAACCTTAGTTGGAAAAGCAAGATACTATAAGCCGAAGGGCTTCAACAGGGAAAAATAGCCCAATGTGGAAAGAAAATAAAGAAATAAATGAACGTCATAAGAAGTAGTGAAAATAGAATATTTTAAAATAATTAACAACAGTGAAACAGATATTTGATATATAAACTATAAAAGTACTCACGTAAGACTGTTCAACATAAAAACATTTGCTGCGAGTTTGAACGTTTGAAGTTCTACTGATTCAACTACCCGATTAGGAATATAATTCCACAACTTGTTCACAGCTGGAATAAAATTTCTAGAGTTACTGGCCCAACTTTTAGAATTAACTGCAAACCTAGTATTACGAACAGAGCCGGAGAGATGGAAACTTCCGTTTTTCTACACTAATATCTAGAAAACAAACGACAAGGAAGACCTAAAATATTTTGGATCAAACTATCGTTTTTCCCCAGCAGTTTTCTTCTCTCAGATCCAGACTTCCAGGAAAACCTGAAAGGTCGATATACAAACCGCATTAAGAGCCATGTCACCGAAAAGACACAGTAACGCTTTCAAGATTTTTTCTTAGGGTATGTAGATAAAAAATACCACTCACAATCATGATGTAAGAGAGAGAGAGAGAGAGAGAGAGAGAGAGAGAGAGAGAGAGAGAGAGAGAGAGAGAGAGAGAGATGAATCCAAAACAACAAATGCCATACGGAAGAAATAACCAATGGAGAGAGAGAGAGAGAGAGAGAGAGAGAGAGAGAGAGAGAGAGAGACTTATCTTACTTTATTCCTTATTCTATATTTGGGTTCCCCCAGGTCCCTCAGTGTGAGGGATCTTGTATTTCCACCAGAGAGTTGCTTATGCATCTTCCGGTGTATTTAGCATCTTCCAGTCTGGGATGCATCTTAGATGTTTATCGAGCTTATTCATAAACAGATCTACGCTCACTCCTGATATGTTTCTTAGATGAGCTGGAAGCGCATTAAATAGTCGCTGCATTATCGATGCTGGTGCGTAGTGGATTAATGTCCTGTGTGCCTTCCTTAGTTTTCCTGGTATAGTTTTGGGTACTATTAATCTACCTCGGCTTGATCTTTCTGATATTTTTAGCTCCATGATGTTTTCAGTAATTCCTTCGATTTGTTTCCATGCTTGTATTATCATGTAGCGTTCTCTTCTCCTTTCTAGACTGTACAATTTAAAAAATTGCAGTCTTTCCCAGTAGTCAAGATCCTTAACTTCTATTCTAACAGTAAAGGACTTTTGTACACTCTCTATTTGTGCAATATCCGATTGGTAGTGTGGGTACCATATCACATTGCAGTACCCGAGTGTACTACGTACATTGGTTTTGTACAGCATAACCTTGTGTTCAGCTTTTCTTGTTTTAAAGTGTCTGAATAGCATTCCCATTTTTTCTTTACATTTAGCCAACAGTGTTGCTATTTTGGTCGTTGCATAACATATTCCTGTTTAACATTACACCAAGGTCTTTGATTGCTTCCTTGTTTATGATTGTCTCGTTATTAGGTCCCTTGTATGCATAAACCATTCTTTCTCTGTTTCCATAATCTTTTGATTCGAACTTATCGGTGTTAAATACCATCCTATTTATCTCCGCCCATTCATATATTTTATTTAGATCTCTTTGTAATGAGTTCCTATCTTCATCACAAGTAATTTCTCTACTTATTCTTGTGTCATCGGCGAAACTTCTCACTACATAGTCGTTAACATTACAGTCTATGTTTGAGATCATAATAACAAACAGCAGTGCAGCTAATACCGTACCCTGTGGCATGCCGAGAGAGAGAGAGAGAGAGAGAGAGAGAGAGAGAGAGAATACATCTGTCAATAGTTAACTAAGAGACACAGAAAGTTGATAGCCAGCTTGGAGAAAGCAAAGGTGAGATTCAGAATCACAACCGACAAGAGCAATATACTGTAATTAGATTTCAGCGTAAAACACATATAACTGTTGCATTCTGTGGCATTTTACTAGAGTTGGAATACACAGATTGTCTCATCATGGTATAAAGTTTTATCAGTTTTGTGCGAGTGAGATGTTAGGTTGTAACAGCCAAGAAGAATGCAACAAAACTGTATTAAACACACAATGAGCCTATATACAAGGACTTACGAACAAGAACGTCAAAATGATTTAAACAAAATATAATAGGAGCTAACAAACTTACATAGGTTTGTCTATTATCATTGCAGAGGAGAGTGAGTGATGATATAAAAAAACAGTATAGTTACGGTGTACAAGTGTGCATGAAACATGTGTGGTACATTGTTTCCTCCTTAGAATTACATGCATGTGGAATAGGGCACCCTGCTCTTAAGAGGCGCACTATAGGCGGGTTATCTAGGAGGCGATAGGCAGGTTTTAGGCAATCAATGGACATCCAGTCTTCTTTACCAGGAATGTTAATTAAGAAAGCTTTCGGTGTACGACGTATCATGAGGAAAGGGCCCTCTGTTGTTTGCTAGTGTCGTTGCGGAGGAAAATGTGCTGTGTGTTGCTTTGCTGGGGTCTTGTACGACTGGCAGCATGGAATAAATTTTCCAAAAACATGACAGGCGATGGAGTTTCTCGGTGTAGGTTGTAGATGACAAATATTTGGCAGGGACAGTCAACGGATTACCATACAGCATTTCAGCAGCTGAGACATTCAAGGTATCTTTAGGAGTGGTGCTTAATCCAAGGAGGACTCATGAAACCTGAGTAAGCCAGTTGGAGTCATTGCAGAGGGACATCAAAGCTGTTTTAAGGTTTTGATGAAAATGTTCACCCATTCCGTTGGTTGCAAGGTTGTAGGTGATTGATTGATGTAGGGTGATGCTCATGAGATTCGGTTATGATGTCCACTATTGGAAGGTAAAAGTGGTACCCCTGTCAGAAGTAATTTGCTCAGGATACCTAATCTCGCTATTCACCCTGAGAGTAAGGTAGATGTAGATGATGCATATGCTGTGGTTTCTATGGGAATGGCTTCAGGTAAAGAAGTATTGTGTGACGTGTGTAGGGGACCTACTATGATGACATGAATATGGACAAAACAACAGTGAGGTTAAGGAAAAGTTCCTAATTCTAAGTCCTACGTAATTTTGAAGTTTGGAATGGAGTACACGAGGAGACCCAATCCTCAACATCTTTAGTAATGCCGTGCTGAATGAACATCATCTTCAGTATCTGTGCAATAGATTGGCTCAAGGGATTTGAAAGGACATGAATGAATTCAAACACTTGTCGCTGCATGGGAGCAGGTATCCAAGGTTGTGGTCTATCAGTACTAACGTCACAGAAGAGGGTGGCGTTGAAGAGAATGTCTTCCAAATGAAAGGATGTGCAGGATGTCCTACATGCTTGGTATTCAGGATCTTTTAGTTGGGCTTCGGCCAAGGCATTCAAATCAAATCCCAGGTGAATGGCAGCCCTTGTGTTCACTGACAGGGCATCGGCAATGGGACTCATTTTCCCAGGGACATGTTGAAGGGTGCAATTATGTTCAGCCATGGTAGAGGAATGTCACTGTTGATGGGTGGACCAGGCATCGAACTGTCAAGTAAAGGTGTGTGGTCCGTACAAATGATGGAGGGTTTACCTTCTTAGATGGGGTGAAAGTGACTGATAGCCAAGTGCACCGTCAGATATTCACAGTCAAAGGTATACTAGACGTATTTGGCTTGGATATTTCTTTATTCAAAAAAGCCGATGGGTAGGGCGAGCTCTTGACCACCTGCTTAAGTATTGCACCTATAGCGTCATCAATGGCATCTGTGAAGAAGAGAGGGACATGTGGCTCAGAAAAAGTGAAATCAGCACTGGTTAAATACATTCTTTGCGTTGCAGAAGGCATGTTCTTGAAGGGGACCCTATTTAAAGGTCTTTTGTCTTGCCCCCGAGAAAGGCATAGAGGGAGCCAAGAGTGGTGGTAATGGCAGACAAAAAATGGTGATAATAGCTAATCATGCTTAGAAATACTTGCATTGCTTTGATAGTTAAGGGCGTTGAAAAATTCTGATTCGCTGCCAGCTTCTCAGGAAAGGGGTGAACTCCTTCAGGAATAATTCAGTGCCCCAAGAATAATACCTTGATGGAACCAAAGGTTCACTTTTCGTACCGGACTACATGGCTTTTTTGTTGGAAGCTGTCAAGCACGATGCATAGGTGACTGATTTGTTCCTCTTTGGAGGAAGAAAACACAAGTACGTTGTCCATGTAACGTGCACAACTGAGGTATTGAAAAGAAGCCTCAGCATTACGAAAATCAGAACAGGAGTAATTGACGGTGTATGTATGAAATGGGGTGGTGATGGTGATCTTGTCGATGTCTCCTGGGTTGATGGGCACCTGATAATACCCCTTCAAGAGATTGAGCATGGAGAAAACCTTCGCTTTGTGCATGTATGCAGTAACGTTGGCGATGTCTGGGAGGTGATAGCAAAATTATCCTGTCTTGATGTTCAGATGCCTGTAATCCCCAATCCCCACAAGGGTGCACGGAACCATCTTTTTTTCAAGATGATATGTATGGAAGGTGATCATGGCTTTGAGGCCTTTTTGCAAAGGCCCATTCCTTCCATTTCAGCAAACGTTCACTTAGTATCTGCCAAGTGAATCACTGCCAGACACCTGTCATCTCGATATTGTAAAAAATACTGTGCATGGTGGGACTGTGGGTGTTTGTTGAAGTTTTGGGCAGAAGACATCTTGCTACATTTTAGGAGGTGGGCGTACGCATCCATGCGTGAGCAGATATAGAGAGCAAAGTTTGCGTATTCCGGTTGAATAGGTGTGGACAAGTATGGGTCGGCATTGACTAACTGTTTGTGAGCAACATCAGCCAGGAGGTGGAAATGGGAGAGGAAAGCTGCACCGAGCATTGGCAATGTCATGTCAGCAATGAAAAATTTCTATTGATATTTGGTGCTCCGAAACGATAATGTGAGTGTTTTATAGCAATGGTTGGGGATCGTCAATCCATTGGCAGCTACCAGGTGAACGTCAGCAGGATTGGAATGACTATGTAGTGTCTCGGAGAGTGGCTTTAGTAGAAGAGAATATCAAGTTCCATAAGCTATCAAAAACCAAACGCCCATACATGTATCACGTAAAAAGAAGAGATTAGTGGTAGGGGAGATCATAGCAACAAGCAATGGTCTACTTATATATTTTCTTGTCCACTGACAACTGTTTGCACACTTCTTCGCAGCATTCCTGAATCTGGAAGGGTTGTATCATAAATGCAGCCAAGATGTTGGAGAGGTCGTTGGTAGGGACTTGAGCGAGCGGCAGCGTATGTGAGCGATGTGTAGCTTTGTTGTCACTCTGGCATGTCACTGTCTGTATGTCTGTGTCCTTCCACATTTATGACACATTTGGTCGATGTTGAATGGTGGTCCATTTCGTCAGGAATGGAGGCACTGATATGGGTCTGGAAGATGGTGAACTGGTGGTCCACATGAGCGTTGACCTTGGTCATCAAGACCTTCATGGGCAAAACATCAACATCGGGGATGACACTGCCTACAGTCTTTGGTAGCCATTGTAATGAAAAGGGACCAATTAGGTTCAACTAAGAGGAGATCTGTCTGCGGCAGGTTGCAGGCAAGTGTTACTGGTAATTTTTTCGAGAGCGAACGAAGCTTTTTGGTACCCCGATGGCTATTGAAAGGGCTAAAAGCTTGACTATACGGGGGGCTGGTTATGGTGATTAGAGCTCCAGGAGGTATTTTTTGCGGGTGTCATAGTTTATTGGATAGTCCCCTTGTTTGCAAAGTCAATCCGAGATGTCTGGGGAGGTGTTCTTGAGGATTACTGCGAAGACATAGTCTGCTTTGATGCTATAACACTACTCTTTGGCAACACTGAATAGTGTAGTCAATTCACAGAACACACAACACCCTATTTTTTTCAAATTCTTGAAGATTAGTCAATCAACTCCGGGCTAACCAGTAATAGTTATCATCATCATCATCATCATCATCATCAGTAGAATCAGCATCAGTAAACAGAACAAATTCACAGACCGGGTCATCAACAGTTATACAATTACCAAGAGCAGTCTGATGGAAATCCTTAATAGTAATCCTGATCAGTAAAAATCAGTCTACATTAAAAGTTCAGCTCCCCAAAGGAGAAATTATGGCTGATAGAAATAAATTAACACTTCCAAACTGGTCTAAGATTTAAATAGATAAATCCAGCATTCACACCCGTCTCTACCAGCAGTCAGAATGAAAGAAAACATTCGCCAAATAAATTCATTAATGTCTTAATCTAACTACAAAATTAAACAAAAAACCTCAATTAAACCAACAGTTTTTCTCACAACAAACAATCATTTCACTAACTACTCTCTCTCTCTCTCTCTCTCTCTCTCTCTCTCTCTCTCTCTCTCTCTCTCTCTCTCTCTCAAAAGGATTTAGCGAACGACGAAAAAAAAAAAAAAAAAAAAAAAAATCCGCCACGGGGTAATTAAACTGTTAGTAATATGGACAGCCCGTTATCCCCACTTTTAACCAAGCTCTATAAGTAATGCTTTGAAACTGATATATTAACAACTCTTAAACCTACGTACATGGTTTGACAATGCTACATTGATGACATTTTCACCTTTTGGGATGTTAGCTGGGGAGATTCTAGTGTCTTCCACAATTACTTAAATTCCCAAGTCCCTAGCATAATACATACAAACGAATGGAAAATAAAGAAGGAAAGTTTTAATTTTAGGACGTTGATTATAATGGAAACCTGAAGGTAAAACCTCACAGTTCAAGATAACCAACTTTTTTTCTGTTTATAACATTCATTACCTCAATTACCATGATATTTCTGTAAAATTTTGAGTAGCTTACAATCCATACATGAATAAAGGGAAAACAGTTCAGTGACGTAAGGAAATAAGGAAACAAATAGAATAATTTGCCTGAACGTAGGATTCCCTCATAGAACAGAACTCTAAGAACCCAAGAGAGGGTAAGACCATGGTGCAGTACAGTACAGACACTATGGCACTACCCAAGACTAGAGAAAAAAGGGTTTAATTTTGGAGCGTCCTTCTCTCAGAAGAGCTGCTTACTCTAGCTAAAGAGTCTCTTCTACCATTACCAAGTATAAAGTAACCACTGAACAATCACAGTAAAGTAGTTAAGCCTTTGAGGGAAGAAAATTTTTTTTCGGTTATGTAAGTGTTGACAGTTGTATGAAGAAAGAGGAAGATTTGTGAAAAATAGGACAAACTATTCAATCTATGTGTAGGCAAATGAGCCGTAACTAGGGAGAGGTTAAAAGTATTACTATCTGGTCAGACAAAGGACCCAATAGCTATCGAGCGGTTGTATCTCAATAGTTGGCTTGTGCCTCGGCAAACCTACTGCCCAAGAAAAAAATAATCCATAATCAAAGCCAATACAATACTCTATAGAGATCATTCAGTTACCAATAAAAGAAATTTAAAAATCAAATAAAACAAAATATAACAAGCAATGTTAAAGGAGAGAAATATATTGTTTTTTTTTTTTCACATCCCAACACCATAGAAACGTCATTATCACCGTTTATCAAAAAAAGAAAAATATTGAATTCAGAGTTTACAATATACCAAGTGAAGCTTCAGAAGCAGTTTAAATTGGGCAAACTGGTCGTTCTTTAACTCAAAGATTATCTTAACATAAAAGATCTGCTATCATATATGGGTTTGAGAACTCAGGAATTTTCGTTCATCTTCGAGATTTATGGCCTCAGATAAACTGGAGTGAATCCTCTTTGTTTATTAAAAGTGGTTGTGAGTACAAGAGAAAGGTTCTGGAATCGGCTATCATAAACTAAAAAAAATACCCTGAAGGACAAGAGAAAGCTGACATAGTGAACGTGGAAAACACCCTTGTAAATCAGGATATCGAAAATATAATACAGCGAGACCGACTAACAGATAAGCATCATAGGTCAAGGCATCAACCACCGATCTGGACTAGAATGTGAAAATGCATACAGAAGAAATTAAATTTGGATAATACTTAAACGCACCGAATACAACCTTTTTACAATACAGGAAACATTCTTTCACCTTCATTTATAAACTATCTCTGTTTATTATGTATCTCATTTTGCACTTTAAAGAGGACCAATGATTTGGCTGAAACTTAGTGACATATTTTTATTTCCTTTGCTTATTATATGGACCTTTTCAATAAATGCACACACTAATACACACACACACATACACACATCATATATATATATATATATATATATATATATATATATATATATATATATATATATATATATAGCAACCTCATTGTAAAACCCCATTGAAATATATTAAATAGCATATTAATTCCAATTCGGATGCTGGAATCGGTGTTGGTTTTAATGTCTTACACTGTGGACAATTCACATGAACGAACGTATATGGTCTGTGGCAACCGATGATTGCATATCATTACTAAATTACGTTAC
>NC_090725.1:222658294-222690794 GCF_036898095.1 Palaemon carinicauda | reverse complement strand
TACTTCGTTTCTAACCCTATCTACTCCAGATATACCAGCCATACTCCTCAGACACTTCATCTCAAACACATTCAATTTCTGTCTCTCAGTCACTTTCATTCCCCACAACTCCGATCCATACATCACAGTTGGTACAATCACTTTATCATAGAGAACTCTCTTTTCATTCATGCCCAACCCTCTATTCTTTACCACTCCCTTCACTGCCCCCAACACCTCATCCTTCATTCACTCTCTAACGTACATCTGCTTCCACTCCACACCATTTGCTGCAAAAACAGACCGCAAGTACTTAAACCGATCTACTTCCTCAAGCAACTCTCCATTCAACATGATATTCAGCCTCGCAACACCTTCCCTTCTTGTACATCTTATATCCTTACTCTTACCCACATTAATGCTCAACTCCCTTCTCTCACATACCCTTCCAATTTCTGTCACTAATTGGCCAAGCTTTTCTTCCAAGTCTGCAACCAGTACAGTATCATCTGCAAACAGCAACTGATTTACCTCCCGTTCATGATCATTCACCTCTCTCACCACTCCATCAACATACAAGTTAAACAGCCATGGCGACATCACACATCCGTGTCTTAGCCCCACTCTCACTGGAAACTAATCGTTCACTTCATTCTCTATCCTAACACACACTTTACTACCTTTGTAGAAACTTTTCACTGCTTGCAACAACCTTCCATAAATTCCATATAACTACATCACATTCCACATCGCTTCCCTATCAACTCTATCATACACTTTTTCCAGATCCATTAACGCAACATATAACTCCTTACCTTTTGCTAAATATTTCTCGCATATCTGCCTAATTATAAAAATCTGATTCATACATCCCCTACCTCTTCTAGAAGCACCCCGTACTTCTAAGATTGCATTCTCTGTTTTATCCTTAATCCTATTAATCAGTACTCTGCCATACACTTTTCCAACCACACCCAACAAACTAATACCCCTTGAATTACAACACTCATGCACATCTCCCTTATCCTTATATAGTGGTACAATACACACACAAGTCCTATCTACTGGTACCATTGACAACAGAGAACACATATTAAACAATCTCACCAACCATTCAAGTACAGTCACACCCCTTTCCTTTAACATCTCAGTACTCACACGATCCATACCAGGCACTTTTCCTACTCTCGTTTCATCTAGTGCTCTCCTCACTCCCTCTCTTGTAATCTCTCTCTCATTCTCATACCTCATCACTGGCACCTCAACACCTGCACCAGCAATTATATCTGCCTCCCTTTTATCCTCAACATTTAGTAAGCTTTCAAAATATTCTGCCCACCTTTTCCTTGCCTCCTCTCCTTTTAACAACCTTCCACTTCCATCTTTCACTGTCTCATCGAATTCTTGAACCAGCCTTCCTAACTCTATTCACTTCTTTCCAACACTTCTTCTTATTCTCTTCATATGAACGACTCAATCCCTGCCCACACCGTAGGTCAACTGCCCTCTTTGCCTCAGTTACCTTGTGTTTTACTTCCACATTTTTCTATTTATATCTTTCATACTTGTCTGCAGCCATTCTTCAAATGCCCTCTTTTTCTCTTCCACTTTCACCTTCACTTGTTCATTCCCCCACTCACCACCCTTCCTCATACTGCCTCCAACAATCTTCTTGCCACACACATTACTTGCAATCCCAATAAAATTTTCTTTCACTAACTTCCACTCCTCCTTTGAATTACCGGTTTTTTTTCACTTTCACTCAGTCATATGACATCTTCAACCTTTCTTGATATTCACTTTTTACCTCAGGTTTTATTAACTCTTCAACCCTCACTAGCTCCCTTTTACATCCCTCACTCTTTTGCTACAACTAATTTTCCTTCCACCAAAAAATGATCAGACATACCGTTTGCCATACCCCTAAACACGTGCACGTCTTTCAATCTTCCAAACATTCTTCTAGTTATCAACACATAATCCATTAAAGCCCTTCCTGCCACTCTTCCATTTGCCATTCTTGCCCTTGTATACTTGTTTTTATCGTTCTATTTAAAAAAGCTAAAACATATTACAATTTCTTGCTCAACACGCATATCTACCAGTCTCTCACCACTCTCATTTTCACCTGGTACGCCATACTTCTCAATAACACCTTCTACCTCTTCAGCGCCCACTCTAGCATTTAAATCATCCATGACAACTACACAGTTCCTTCTACCCAGTCCTTTTACATACCTAGTTAAATCATTCCAGAACTCATTCCGCTCTTCTTCACTTCTCTCACAACTGGGCCCATACTCACTAACAAAAGCTCAACATTCCCTACCCAACCTAACCCTTACCAACATTAACCTAGGTGATATCTCCTTCCATTCCACTACTTTATTGTAATCCATTCACTTAGCAATAAAGCCACATCCTCTCTTGCTCTTCCCTTTCAATCCCAGACACTCTACTAATCACTTCACCAAACTTCACATCACCCTTCCGTTTTATCTTTGTCTCACATAAAGCCAATATATCCTCCCTTTTATCCCTAACATCCCTCCAGTTTCACATCTTTTACTCTCTATTGTACAACACCCAAGCACATTCAGACACACCAAAACTAGAGTGCCGGGAGCAGTCACCCTCCCCCCAGCTCCACCTCATCAATATCTCAAAGGAGTATATAATTCAGGAGAGGGGGTTCCCAGCTCCCTTGTCCAGTCTCTTTTAGTCGCCTCTTATGACACACAGGGATACGTTGGCGCAATTCTAATTCTAATTCTAATTCTTGTTATATATATATATATATATATATATATATATATATATATATATATATATATATATATATATATATATATATTGTATATACAGTGAGCCCTCGCTACTTCGCGAATTTTTTTCATAACCCATATATATATACATATCGCGGATTTTCCGGAAATTTTGAAAATACCGCGATATCTGAAGACCCCAAATACGATATTTCGTTACCTGTAATTCCATTAATACTGTAATTAGTAATATCTGCTCTTACTGATTGTTCATTGCATTACATATGACATATAATTCAGCACAGAAAGAAATAAAACACGAAGAGAATGTGATCATACGATAATTCAGTACTGTATACAGTACGTAGTAAAATTAAATCGAACATGAAATGCAAATCAGATGCAGTCATACCATATTAGAATGGTGTAAGGCTGCTGATGGCTACTACTGTACTACAAATGTAATGGATGTTCATCTTTTCCATGAATCTTTTGTATGTATACGTACGTAGTACTGCATCCAATAATATTCTTTGTTGCAAAAATCACATCTCGAATAAGGTACGAGAGAGAGAGAGAGAGAGAGAGAGAGAGAGAGAGAGAGAGAGAGACATATCCTACAACAAAACAAGCGTAAAATAGCGTACGTAAAGCTGTATTATTATTATTGTTATTATTATTATTATTGTTGTTGTCGTTATTATTATTATTATTATTATTATTATTATTACTGTACAGTATACGTAGGGTACCTTGTATTTTGAATTGGTAACCTACGTAGCATATAAGACGGGTTGTGATTGGTTCAATTGCTGATAGATGACGAATCTGAACCCAAGTTTTGTTATCTAGCCTGTGATTGGTGTTTTGCCCGCATCTCCAACCCGCAGCATCTACGTATTCGCGGTCACTTTGTCTCCCGTCGTATCACTGTGTAGATGTTAAGTTATTGTGGACTTTAATCTGTGCTGTGCGTGACTGTTTTAAGTTGAACTTTTTGTTGAACTTTCTGTTAAACCCTACTGTACAATGCCTCCCAAGCGTTCTGCTTCTACTAAGGCTGGTAGTGAGCCTAAACGCCTCCGAAAGATGATGACGATTGCTGAGAAGGTGACGCTTCTCGATATGTTAAAAGACGGTAGAAGTTACACGGCCGCAGCCCGCCATTTTGGAGTTAACGAATCCACCGTTCGCTATATCAGGAAGGACGAGGCGAACATTAGAAAGACGGCTACCATCACCTTTAGCAGATCAGCGAAGCGAGTCGTTACCACGCGTAATAAAACGATCGTACGCATGGAAGGTGCTTTAGCAGTGTGGATTGTCGACTGCCGGAAGAAGAACATAGCCTTGGGTACAAACATCATCCGAACCAAGGCTTTGAGCTTGTATGAGAATTTTGCGGCAAAGGAACCTCAAGACGACGATGGCGACCATGCTGAAGAAGATGATGATGTAGATGAACCTCAACCAGGGACATCCACTGATTCCCAGCGTCAGAAACAACGTTTTTCCGCCAGCAAAGGATGGTTCGCGAAGTTTCAGAAACGCTTCGCCCTGAAAAGTGTTTCCCTGCATGGCGAGGCTGCTTCCGCTGACACTGCCGCTGCTGAAACTTTCCTTGAACCAGACGTTCAAGAATATTATCGCCGAAGGTGGATACAAGCCGGAACAAGTGTTTAATATGGATGAGACCGGCTTGTTTTGGAAGAGAATGCTGTCACGAACTTTCCTGTTCAAAGAAGAAGCCAAAGCCTCTGGCTTTAAAGCATTCAAGGATCGCGTTACCCTCGTGATGTGTGGCAATGCTGCTGGATTTTTGCTAAAGCCGGGGCTTATTTACAAGTCGAAAAATCCTCGCGCTTTGAAAAGTAAGAATAAGAATCTCCTTCCCGTGTACTGGATGCATAATCCAAAAGCATGGATTACGAAGATGTTGACCTCCAACTGGTTCCACCAGTGTTTCATCCCGCAAGTCAGTCAATATCTCTTAAAGAAGGGGTTGCCATTCAAGATCCTTCTCCTTATGGATAACGCTGGTGGACACGCAACTGACCTGTCGCGTGAGGGCGTTCAGGTTGAGTTCCTGCCACCCAACACCACGTCATTAATTCAACCGATGAACCAAGGGGTTATCAGGGCGTTCAAGGCCCTCTACACGAAGAATACCTTGGCGGACCTCGTTGCGTGTGTGGATGCTGCCCAAGATGATGAAAATGAAGATTTTAACTTGAAGGCGTACTGGCGGCAGTACACCATAGCCACGTGCATGCAGAATATTCAGAAGGCACTGCAAGAAATGAAACCTGCAACAGTGAATGCGAGCTGGAAGAAGTTGTGGCCCCAGATTCTTTACGATGACGAGGGATTTACTCCGTCTGAAATCCAACACTCTGCAATACGCAAATCTGTGCAGTTGGCTGCGATAATTGGAGGTGACGGGTTTGGCGATATGACGACTGAAGACGTCGACGAGTTGTTGGACTGCCATTTCCAGCCGCTAACTGACGCAGACATAGAAGACTTGACGAAATCGGCCAGTGAAGAAGAGAGCGAAACACAGGAAGAGACCCAAGAAAATGTCGAAGAAACAGGCTTAACATTAGAACGGCTTGCCAAGGTCTGCAACCATGCGAAGGAGTTGAAAGAAATGTTGCAAGAGTGGGACGAGGATATGGTTCGGTATATGCAATTCTGCAACAAGATCGATGAAGACATGACTCCCTACAGGATGCTCTTAGAGCGAAAAAAGAAGCAGCGGCAGCAACTTCCGATCACAATGTTCTTCCAGCCTCGCAAAAAAGAGCCAGTTCCTCCTGCCAGTACGCCTTCGGAAGAAATTGAAGAAGTTTCCCAGGAAGAAGTTGAAGAGGTGTACCAGGAAAAGACACCTCCGTCTGAAGAGACGTAAAATACTATCATTGGCTGCACAGTAGAAGACATCATCAGCTTCATCATCATCATTTCTACTGTGCAGCAAATTCATCGCCATCATCATTCAAGTTTTTCTTGAACTTCTTTCGTGGTGAGTACAGTAACAATCTTTATTTTTTACTTTAATATTCTAACATTTTAATATTTGTGCCTGTTTTAGTTTAGTACTGTATGCATTAAGTTAAAGGGAAGGTTTTAAAAGTCTGAAGAGTATACATGTTGTAACCTATCATATTTTTTTTTTTTAAAATTTACATTTACGTACGTAAAACAACTCTCTCTCTCTCTCTCTCTCTCTCTCTCTCTCTCTCTCTCTCTCTCTCTCGTAAATTGTTTTCCTGCTTTGCTACGTACAGTATGTACTGTATGATTTTATATAGATACGGTAAATAATATTTGTAATAACATATTTTCTAGAAGCTTTTACTGTAAATATCATTATTTATCACTTTCATCATGCGCGTTAAATGCCTTCTTTGTTTACTGAGCGTGGTTGTTTACTGAGCGTACTTTATGACGCCGTCGTTTCAGGCGGCGTCATAAAGAAAAACATTTCATTTGGAAGTCCTAAGAAAAATTAAGTAAAACATTGGTAATAACAAAATCAACATACTGTATAATCAATATAATCGATGCAAAAACTAACCTATACACAGATGTGTACACTAAATGCGCTTGTTTCTTCATTATGATCAGAGAAACGAAAACAAAACATTGGTTGCCATTTTTTATCGTGCTTTTTGGCGTGTTTAGGAAACGCATGATATAAAATCGCCTTTAATATTTGTGCCTGTTTTAGTTTAGGGTACTGTAGTACATGCATTAAGTGTTCTGTACATTAAAGGGTAGTTTGTTAACAGTACTACGTACAAGAGAAGGTTTTAAAAGTCGGAATATACATGTTAAATAAATAGGTAAATATGGTGTCACTACTATCGCGGATTTTCACCTATCGCGGTTGGGTCTAATATATATATATATATACGATATACTATATATATATATATATATATATATATATATATATATATATATATATATATATATATATATATATATATATATATATATATATATATATATATATATATATATATATATATATATATATATATATATATATATATATATATATATATATATATATATATATATATATATATATATATATATATATATATATATATATAGTTTAAAAAATGCACTAGAAAATCCAACAAACCTATTAAATTTTAGCTAGTGACTCGAGAGTTGCTGCTCTCCTCTACCCACTGCCTGACCTATTCATCGCACGGGCACACTCCTTGTTTATCCTTTCTTGTTAGTTTTGACTTTTAAAACAGTTTGTGTTTATTGTTAATGATTTTGTTAAAACTGTACTTTTTCTCACTGCACATTGCAAGTAATAATGTCTTCAAGAGATAGACTTAGAGATTAGTTAGAGGAGACTGCAGAACAGGGACCATTCAGTGACGTGGATGCCCACAATATCGACGATGCCTACTGTTCACTCCCACAGTAGGCATCCAGGACAGATTTCCTCACTTTGATTAGATTTTTAGAGGAATCCCGCTTGTACGAGGAGGAAAGAAAACGAAGGGGAGATGAAAAAAGAAGTCAAGAAAGAAAATGGGAATACGAAAGAAGCAGGGAACAAGAAGGGATCCGCCTAAGAGAGGATGATCTACTTACTGCCCTCATCCAAATTCTTGCACCTATTGCCCATTATCATCCAGGTACTCTTACACCTGGAACAGAATTGACTTCAGACTCCAATCAACTTGCTTTCCCACCTCCACAGAAAGCAACGGTTTGAACACCGCACCCACTAAAAGCAGATGTAACATTCCAAATGTTCAGGGAATGGAGACATTGGTGTGATGACTATACCGTTATGGCGGATCTTTCCAAGTTTTTACATGCAAAATAGATGATCCAGATGAGGATGTGTTTAACACAGCATGTTTTAGAACACACATTACAATTTCTCCTTCCAGAGTTGAGTCTGTTGATGAAGACCTGGATGCTCTACAATTGCATATAAAGAATTTGAGGAATGAACTGCTTCGCTGAAGAGAGTTGCTTAGCTGTAAGCAAATGGAATGAAAATCATAAGCCGATTTCTGCATGAGACTTAGTTGCATCTCAGAAGAAGTTGATTTGTGCCCAGGTAATGCTGTTATAGGTGAAGAGACCCAGCTTAAAATTATTATCTTGATGGGTATCAGATATGCAGAGTTAGTCCAGAAGTTGATTGCCTCGGATAACAATTTTCTTCTACAAGATTTTGTCACCACCTGTCCATCATATGAGGCAGCTAAAACTGCAACTTCTGCCATACGTGGGCCACCCATCTCGTTGTGTGCCCTTTCCGCCTACAAGAGAAGCAAGAAGCCTCCACCTTCACTAAAGTCCTTGAAGCCATCTGCTTTATGCCAATGATGTTCCCTTCAGCACCAACCGCCAACAGTACCTGCAAAAACGGTCCTGTACATTGAAATGTCCAGCTAGTAAAGTCCTGTGCCATCGTTATCACCATATTTGGCACTTCAATAAATGCTGCAAGGATAACAAGAAAAATGGCTACCAAGACAGATCTTCAAGCAACATTAGTGCCTTTTTAGTTTCCAACAAACCACAAGATTCGGGGACCAGCTGTCGTCACTTAGGATCATCTTACGCCATCTCCAAGACACCCAGACAAATCTTCTGTGTACCCTTGTCATCAGGTGATATCAAGTCTCGCATCAAGATGTTACCAGACACAGGTACCGAGGTCACTGTTATCGGACAGCAACACCTTGACGCCATGGGTATCTCCAGGAGCTGCTTGCAACCACCTTCACCGAAAGTGACATTCACTGCAGATCGATCTCTGATGTCACCTGCTCTGGGTATATTACAAGCTACCATTACCGTACGCAAGCAGTCCTATCAGGCCAGGATTCAAGTTCACAAAAATGTGGAAGTTTTACTTTTAGCCTGTGATCATTGTCAGTAACTAGCCATAATATCGCCAGACTTCCCCAAGCCTATAGATGCAAGGGGCTACCCTTTTCACCAACCACATTGCCTTCAACATCCAAGGAATAGTTTCTTTGAGAGTTTAAAGATGTGTTGGTCTCAAAAGAAGATTTGAGGACTGCTCGTCTCAAGCAAATGAGTGATCCTCCCATGAGAATCCACCTAAAGTGCCTTTTGCCATCCACACTCCAAGACAGATTCCTTTTGCATTTAAGGACCAAGTCAAAGAAGAGCTTGATTTTATGGTGGCCCAAGGGCTAATGATATCTGCTGGTGATAACCCTTCAGTTTGGTGCCACCCTCTTATCGTTGTTGCCAAGAATGGGACAGGAGTACGTATCACCGTCGACAGAACCAAGTTAAACAGCCAAGTTTCTCGCCCAGTCCACCCTTCACCCACACCCTACACAGCTATTTTTAGTGTGGACCCACAGCTTCGTTACTTCACCACAGCCATGGAACTGGCAGAAGAGGATCGACATTTAACCACTTTTAGTATGCCTTATGGTCGGTTCATACATTGCAGAGGAGCGATGGGCTTCGCAGCTACTAGTGACACCTTCTGCCTGCGAGGTGATATGACCCTTCAAGGTGTCCAAAATTTTGTTAACGTCATAGACCATCTCCTCCTCTACGTTGAAGACTACGTTACACACCTTCAGCGTATCCACGAAGTGCTCACCAGGTGCCGCAAGTTTGGGATTGCACTCAAGGATAAATTAGTGAACTTCTGTGGGAACAATCTCTCAGGAGAGGGCATTTCAGCTGATCAGCAGAAAATCAGTGCCATCAAGGATTCCCCAACCCCTGATAACCTGGCAGACCAGCAAGCGGAGTTTATGCCTGACATCTCCATCACAGCCCATCCTTTACGCCCTCTGAAAGCCCCAAGAGAATGTTTGTCTGGCCTTCCGACCATGATGAAGCATTTCAACGGGTCAAGTTAGCTCTCCCCCGTCCACCAGTTCTCGTCCTCTTTGACCCAAACCTACCTGTTCTTTTTCAAACGGATGCTTCATGCCTCACCGGCATTGGATATGCTCTCCTGCAGGACCATGGTAATGGAAACCTGCGTCTAGTTTAGTGTGATTCTCGTTTTCTCGCCGATAGCAGAGACACGCTAGGCCACCATCAAGCTTGAGATGCTATCTCGTGTCTGGGCAATGACAAAGTGTAGGCTTTATTTAGCCGGCCTACAGCACTTTACACTGATGACGGATCACCGGCCCCTCATATCAATTCTGAACAGTTATACGCTGGATGCCATCGAAAACTCCCGTCTCTAACGCCTCAAGGAGAAGATCTCGCCTTACATCTTTACAACTGTGTGGCATGCTGGTATGTTGCTCTGCGTTCCAGATGCATTATCTCAAGCCTTGGTCAGCTACCCCACACAAGAGGATGAGATCTCAGGTGTTTCTTCTGCTTCTCATCTTCGAACTGTCATAGCCATGATCACCGTTACTCTTCCAGACGAATCTTCAGCATTGCATCCCGACAGGATGGATACTCCAGGATCTTCGTTATGTAGCAAGAGGAGATCCTGCATATACTCGTCTACTCGATTGTGACACATCAGGATTTCCTTGCAACAGATATGATCTTCACAATTCTCTACTTCCATAGTGGAAACTATATGGAGATCTTTATGTCAATGGTGACCTTGGGTTGTATGGAGCAAGAATTGTAGATCCTGCCGCCCTCTGAGACAGATATATAACTGCAGACCGCAATATATAAAACACTGAATATCCAAAGGTCTCTTAAGTACACTCCAAAGAAAACTGGGTAGTTATTCGGAATGATTATTCAAACAACTCTTACTTTGATTCTTTAACAGGATGCGAGCGATTATCTAATGAACACTGATGATTGAAATAATACACTCTTTAAAAATAAATATATTCTATATAAATTACAACACCTTTAAAGAATTTACATAAAACAAATAAATCACTCGAAATATTAAGTCTGAACAAAAACTAAATTAAGACAAAATTGCTACGATCTGAAAATTATATAATCACTAGACTTTAAATATTAAATTTAAATAAACTTTAGACCGAGACAAAAGAAATAGTATTTATGAATATTATACAATCACTTGTTTCACTTGAAATTAAATCTAGATACAATATTTAAGTTTGATAATTAACTAAAATAGATAACCAGATCATGATTCAAATACCTTTCACCTTACTACAGGGCCAGTTACAAAACTTTACACAATGCCAACACTCACTCCATAACAATAAGTTTAAAATCACCTTTGACTTTTTTTGTTACGTTTCAACACACAATTTACGTTGCGGCACAAATTCCCTTTGGAAGGACGCATTACAGGTACTGAGAGAGAGTGAAGGAGGCACTTTGGCTCTTTCGCAGGACGGATGCTTCTCTACTGCTGCTATTCAGCCTTGGGCCACCTATATAAGAGTTAGTTATTTCCAGACATTCCAGGTCCGAGACCTGGAAGCGTGGGGGTTTGGCCTAATGGCATAAGGTTGCCAAAGTTTACTCTTACGGCCTACTTGAAGGTTGGGGGCATGGTCTAGTGGCATAAGGCTGCCAGCGTTGTAAATTGAAGAAGGGGCAATAGCCTTGTATGCGAGGCAACCCTCTTTCAGCTAACTCCGCCCACCTACCTCTCGTGACAATAAAAAAAAAGAGTAAATTTAATTCGAGAATTTTCATGCACTTTCTAACCACATGGAAACATGAAGATAACATAATCCATCGTGCTCATACTTTGTGTGTATTATACAGAATTCCTAAACGACATTACATAAGACTTCGTAACAAAACTACGTGAACTGAAAAGTTAATTCTTAAAAATTAATGTAAATTCACAGATAGGAAGCTGAATGAAAACACAATTAAATGAATGACAAAAGGCTTACATATTTTACATACATTACATTAATCTATATGAGTGGTACTATGTTCACAATTACCTTCGTCAACTTCTTTGTGGCGAAGTTTATATTTTGATAGAAGAGTATTTACTGTATATATTAGTTTACTTGTGTGTTTATGATTAGCATAGTTCAAAAAAATATATGATCGAATCACATGAAATTTAGTGAAATGATTGGCCAGGATCTAAGGACAATATGATTAGTTTTTGGGTGTAATTGGGGCAAAGGTCAAGGTAACAAAAAGCTAAAGAAAGTCTTTGCTTTATCCTGGTCTATTTTATGGTATTTGCAAGGATCTAGTGCCAAAATGTACATAATTCTATTGCGTATCTTGTGTTTTGGGAGGGATTGGGTTGAAAGTCAAGGTTAAAGACATCCTTTTCTTATACAGTCATCAAAAAACATCCTTTTACCATATCGCAGCCAATGTTTGTCTTATTTGCATGAAACTAGGCCAAAATTTGCATAATTCAGTTGCCGATTATGTGATATACAATATGATATAGGCGAAGGTATGTGCTCAACCAAGTTCCTTTTCTAGTTAATATCTGTACTACTATTATTTCTGTGAATTGGAAAAGGAAAATCAAGTTTTTCATAACCGTTAGAATAAACACCATGTTTCGTTTTTTAAAACCTTCGTCATTGAAAGCATCCGTAACATGAAAGCAGAATTAAGAAAGAAAGACCAATTGGAAAACAGTATCATAAGGATATTTGGACAATGAACTTATATCAGGGAAAAATGGTTGCAGGTTATTGAGCTTGCTCTGTGATCCAATCTAATTTCAAGCCTTTGCTACTTTTTTACTTGATAACATTTGATCAATGCTATTCCTGATGTCCCTAACTTTGTGGTTTTTCTTATTGCATTTAAATTTTCCAATTGTGTTATCATTATTATTATTATTATTATTATTATTATTATTATTATTATTATTAATTGCTAAGCTACAAACCTAGTTGGAAAAGCAGAATGCTATAATTTGTAACTTGAAATCAACAAGCAGGCATGTCCCGATTCGAAATAATTATTATTATTATTAGCTAAGCTAAAATCCTAGTTGGAAAAGCAGGATGCTACATGCCCAAGACCTTCAATAAAGAAAATAGCCCAGTGTGGAAAGGAGATAAGGAAACAGGCAGAAAAATATGCCTGAGGGTGCCCTCAAGCAAGAGAACTTTAACCCAACACAGTGGATGACCAAGGTACAGATACTAGATACCACTAGAGAACAATGGCTTGGTTTTGAAGTGTTCTTCTCTTAGAAGAGCTGCTTACAATAGTAAAAGAGTCTTTTCTACCATTACGAAGTGGAAAGCAGCCACTGAACAATTACAGCTCTGTAACAAGGTACAGATACTAGAGAACAGTAGAGAACAATGGCTTGGTTTTGAAATGTTCTTCTCTTAGAAGAGCTGCTTACAATAGTAAAAGAGTCTTTTCTACCATTACGAAGTGGAAAACAGCCACTGAACAAATACTGCTTTGCATCCAGCGAGGGATCCAATATAGTACTCTTGCAAGTCAAAGAACCCAATTACACGCTAGTGGTATTATTTCAGCAGGTGGCTAGTACCTAGACCAACCTATGAACTTAAAAGTGACGCTGGAATGTAACTAAGGGAGAAGTTGACGTTTGTATCATATACTATTATGTTACCTTTTGTTCCTCTAAATTCTCCTAATAAATTTTCACTCTGCTGATACCTTTTAATAGTATTTTGGATATTAGATGAGAAAAAAAAAATCAAATAAACAATTCCCTGATTACCATTACGAAACCTTCAACAAACAAACAATACAAACTCTGAATACCATTTTAACATTTTATTTTGGAAATCGTTAGATGTAGCACTTGGGTATACCGAATGAAATCGTTAGATGTAGCACTTGGGTATACCGAATGAAGACATTTCATCTCTCTATCACTGATAGTACAGCATATACTCTTATGCTCAAAACATAACGTGATTACACATAATGCTTATAATTATTTTGAAATTTTACATTCATAATAAGCTGAACAGATACTAAATATTTTCATATAAAAATTATCGATGTCTACTGTTCGGTTACCCAAAGCTGAATGACAACTTTACTGCTTAACAACACGAAAACAACTTGAAACGCCACCTGGCGGTTACTTCATTACAAACCAGGGAAAATAATTTTCTTTTAATTCGTTCCTCAAACACAGAAAATTATATTTCCCTGATTACCATTACGAAACCTTCAACAAACAAACAATACAAACTCTGAATACCATTTTAACATTTTATTTTGGAAATCGTTAGATGTAGCACTTGGGTATACCGAATGAACGATAAAGAACGGGACATTCCCACACCGTAATCTTATAATTAATATTATTATATACCTAATAACTAATCTGTTCAGCTTATATATTAAACTTATTAGTCCAAATTACATACAATTAAAGACCCAATGTTAATGAAACAGATAATCTTTCTTGTAAAGAGTCTTTCACATATCCATCTTTGGCTGAATCACAGCCAACGTCCATGACGTTTGAACAGTCTGTCTTTTACACCTCTATTAGCAGCACATGAAGCTCCACTAGATCTTAAGGAATGTAAACAATATTTCTTAATATTACTGACATGTGGAGCTAGTGCTCTTAAAAACTCGTCACGTAAGTTTGTGTAGGACATCTGTTTGTTACTGTCTCACTGTATAACCATTTTGGGTTTTACCCAAATTACAGAATAGAAAATCACTGGGCTTTAATTTAGCCTATTCTATCAGTTTTTTCGAATTGTCCACAGGACATAAACATGTTCCAGTTCTTGCTAATGTAATCCATGCTCCATCTCTATATTTATCAGTCTTACTTGTTTCTACAAATATACTCATATAAGTTTCAAAAAACATAATATCAGCTACCTTGATATTAAGGAGTTCAGAACTGCGCATGAAACCTGCAAATGCTAACAAACACGCACAGATGATACGTTGACTTTTCAGATTATAATCTTCATAAATCCTGTTGTACACTGTAGGCAAAATACCTACTGTTACAGGCTCCTTTTTAACAACTGGTTTGGATAAAATTCTTTTTCCTGCTTCCAAAACATTACACACTAATTTAGAATCTGTTGGCGACTTAAAATCATACATTTCATGAAACCATTTGATAGCATAAAAAGCCGAAATAACTGAAGCAGGACTTGAAGCACATTGAATTAAAGAACACAAGTAAATAGCTACAGTAATTGCCATAGCAGGCAAAATATCCTCTCTCCCTAACCCACTGTTCAAAGCCCATTTATTCCAACGAATGAAACTGTTTTCGTATTTCCGACTTGTACTGATGGCTCTGGACTTTTGTAGTAGATCCGGGAGAAGGTCCACCTTGCCCGCCAAGACTTCTGGTAACGCTTCAATGTCTCTTTGTGAGCCTGAAAAAACAGATGCATAAACCAAAAATCAATTAAAATGATCTGATATTACGACATGAACATACATCAATGAAACAATTACACTCTACACGATAACCAAATATAATGCATCGTAATACATGTAAAACTGACTATATCTCTTACACAATTCATATACAAAAACGATACCGCCAATCTATAGCCTTATCGCTCAAAAGTTATATAATTTTATACAACAAACAACAATATATAACATCCAGTCCTGGCAAAACCGCCATACTATATAGTGAAGTCGCTTTGAGTATCGACATGTATACTCATGCATAACAATCTAATATCAACTCATCAAATAGCTCTGAGTATCGACAGGTATACTCATGTACAGCAATGAAATATCAACTCATCAAATAACTGAGTATCGACAGGTATACTCATGTACAGCCATGAAACATCAACTCATCAAATAACTGAGTATCGACAGGTATACTCATGTACAGCCATGAAATATCAACTCATCAAATAACTCTGAGTATCGACAGGTATACTCATGTACAACAATGAAATATCAACTCATCAAATAGCCCTGAGTATCGACAGGTATACTCATGTACAGCCATGAAATATCAACTCATCAAATATCTCTGAGTATCGACAGGTATACTCATGTACAGCAATGAAATATCAACTCATCAAATAGCCCTGAGTATCGACAGGTATACTCATGTACAGCAATGAAATATCAACTCATCAAATAGCCCTGAGTATCGACAGGTATACTCATGTACAACAATATCAACTCTTGGCGATGCCGCCTTCTTTAGCGATGCCGCTTTCGTATACAACAACAGACAAAACTGCCTCAAGCTATATAATATACAGCTTCTCAATCTACTGTAAAACAAACAGTACATGTATAGTTACTACATGTACAACTACCCCGTTTACTCAAATGTTTGTCAAGGGAGAAAAGCCAATAAAATATTAGTTAGCACTCCAATCTAACGTTGTCTCCCTTTAAAATCAATAAACATAGCTAATATTCTAACTTCAGATCAACATTTCCGAAAATTCCCTTTCCAGTTTTGCACTTCACATAATAAGTTCTACTCGTAGGCAAATCTATCCAGTCAATCACATTTACAATGAAATTGCCATTAGGGCAAATTAATGGCCAAAATACTGCTGAATTCCAGTATGGCAAAACTAATACACCTCGCGCTCTGTCCACTTCCATTTTACGAATGACTCCGATATCTAACAGACTTAAGAACTTTAGTAAAGATGTACCGCCGCTTTCAAAAATATCTAAAGATAATCCATTATAAAATTTTTTTACATTTTTTCTTCAATGAGAAAGATATTGGCAACGTTTTAATAGATTTCTATGCGATAAGCAGACTGTAGACTGATTAAATCCTAAAAAAGTTTGTAATAAAAAAAAAACAGCCTTTGCTTACCATTTCCATTCTTGGCCACCGTCAAAGGAATTATTTCTTTGTTTCTCTGATACCAGTGTCACCCATTCTCTTTTAATAAATTCTGATTCGTCCCTTGCTGACCTATTGTTACCCAATCCAACAACCACAGTAACGGTTTTGAAATGGAATTTTGTGATCGCCCTTTTAGACGTCAATGACTATCTTACCGGACCCAATCTAATTCTCTTCAATGTATTGTGAATAACAATAACCAACAGGCGATTAAAAACAAAATAAAATAAACACAAAGTTCCAATTTCCTTATAACAACTGCAAAGTATACAAAATTAAAACAGCTATATTTTCACTTATCTTTTCGACGTCTTTCTTGGGACATTCCCGGCTCCAATGTCCCTTCTTGGCCTTCATTGAGCTCTAGACCTCTTCCATCAAAATTGATATGAATCCACAGACTTTCCCTCGATCTTCAACTAGCCCATCGCCTCTCCATTTTGCTATAAGAGGCCTCGTGACTTTGGTGAAAACTGAACAAGCACTAGACAGGCCAAATGGTAACACAAGAAACTTGTAATAAAAGGTATTGCCTAACTTATCAGTCCAAGAGAAACCTAAATACTTAGTATGAGGTTTATAAATTTCCATAAAGTGATATGCACTTGTCAAATCGAATTTAATCATAAAAACCCACCTTTTTTTTTTTTAAGCTAGAACAACCTTTAAATCTTCATATTTTACAGATTGCTTCCAAATGTGACTATTGACTACACGTAAATCCAAAATGAGCTTTTTCTTTCCTGAATTCTGCACAGAAACAGAGGATTAACTACATAAGGCTTTTCTAAGCACTTTTCAATTAAGTTTCTGTCTAGCAAATCTTGTATAGCTTCGCTAACAAATTCCTGTTCTAACAAGGCCGACCTATTATTCTTATTATAAGAAGTTGGAGGGTTGGTCAATAATGGAAGCTTATAACCATTCTGAATAATGACTAATACAAACTGTTTGCCCCTAAATCTTTTCGAAATTGCAAATTTTTTCTAAGTTTACCTCGGACTATAATATGTTTCTGTCCCTGTTTATACTCATAAAAATCATGCGTAAATCTATCAAGATCAAAGAAATACTCATCTTTTAACAACTGGTTGTTATCGCCCAACTTGGTGCATGGATTACTTTCCGCTCTGCATTTGGTTTCCTGGTATGGGGGAAGACGCGGCCCAAACAACGTGGGGGCAGTTTCTCCGGAGGTGTGAGCTTTTTCCACAGGCAAAACACGGTCCAAGGGCTGAACTGCGTGAACGGTGCTCCTGGGGTGAAGACAGCGTTGCCGTAGCTGTAGTGACCACGAAAAAGTTTACCCCTTCCTGCCGCTGGTCTGAGTAGTGAGCTTGAACTCCAGGGTTGACTAGTAAGAGGAACACCGCTAAAACCTTGGCTAAAACCATACGGTGTGCTGATCGAACCTCGACCACGGGAGCTGCTGCGCTTCCGCTTGATCGCCCGGTTCTCTGCCTTGATGATACGCGATTCATCTTCCGAATCACTAGCTACCGGATTCATTTCATATTGGCGTACAGTCTCCCAACCGCCGGTTGAGGAGTCCGCAATACGAATTAACTTGTTCCTCTTTTTTTTTTTTATGCTATCTAAAGCCTCGTTGCACAATTCTCTTGTATAGTCCGGTTTTTTATTGTCCACAGACCACAATATCTGAGTTAGAAGGTCACTCACACCGGAATTAAATTCGTGCTGAAGTTTATTTCCTTGATATTTCCATTTTATTTCCTGTGCTGACTTAAGCCTTTTAACCTCACAAGCTACACTATCCGAAGCACCCTTAAATTCATCACGTAATGCTTGCACCTCGGGTCTTTGCTGCCTTATTTCAGAAAATAAATCACCCAATGTCAAACCCTGCTCCACGAGTGTAGGCGAATTTTCCGTCATTAGTCAATAAAGCGCTTAAAAATTATCGATGTCTACTGTTCGGTTACCCAAAGCTGAATGACAACTTAACTGCTTAACAACACGAAAACAACTTGAAACGCCACCCGGCGGTTACTTCATTACAAACAAGGGAAAATAATTTTCTTTTAATTCGTTCCTCAAACACAGAAAATTATATTATCCCACGAAAACCTCCATTAGCATATCTCAATAGAAGTTTAACCTTATATTATCGGACTAGTGTTATGAGTTTATGCAGCAAACCCTTTTGCTTATCACTGATATAATATAATAAAAGAAACTTATTCTAACTTGCCCTCATTTTTTTTAATAGCCTAGAATATTTTCACTCAAGTATTTTATACTTAGTTTAGTGCACGCCACTTGTGCAATGATCTAGATCACAACTGAAGTACTTCGCTAACGTTGAATATTAGTTAATATCTACTTATGTCGAATCGTAATGCCGATTAACATTAGCCGATCAAGCCGCTAAGATGATAATTTTTTTTTTTTTTTTTAAACATTCGGATCAGCAAACAATATACGGACTGCTGAATTAAAATTCCACTTAAATTTCCCTTGTTTATCTTTTCTTTGTTTACTTCCCTATACGTATGTATATATATATATGAAAAACTCCCATCATTAGCTTTGAGCATCTAAAACATTAAACAAATGGGAAGGAGGTTAGTTAGGGCTAAAGATTCACAGGATGTCTTATCTCAACTTCCTTTCCTAATTTTCTTTTGCTGAGTTCGAAAGCTGATCGATCAGGTCTAATGAGGTACCTTATTTCGTAACACCATTGATACAAGATATTAATCCAACGGATTTCGTCGATTGTACTTAATTCATTTGATTCTATGTTTGATAAAAATAAGCAATATATTTATATTCGATTATCATTTTTGCATATTTCATTAAACTATTATTTTCTATATGAAATCATCGATAGTAGAAAGTTTATTTGCTCTCAAATGAATAAGAGGAAATAAAATTATTTCTCCAACCATCACTGTAAAATTGTATATTCAAACAAAAATTTAAGATTATTATCATTATATAAGGCATCCAGTACTTATCATTTTCAAACATATTGAAGACAGGGCCTCTGTTTGAAGAAAAGGAAAAGTGCTTGCATAAAAGAATTAACAAGAAATGGAGGAACTTTTAAGGAATGATTTCCTTCTACGCATTTCCCAAGATCTGTGGTACAGCCACCGGTATAACTTTTATGATTTGCATCTCAAACCAAACAATACATAATGCATCAGTGCCAGAAGCAAGTCCCCTTACCATCCATCTCCTTCAATCTTTTGTTGTACGCCCTCTTCCCTTTACCTCCCCTCGGCGAAGCCTTCTTTAGTTTTCCCATCAGAAAGGAAGGATATGTGTATTACAGTTGTATGATATGCTAATCCGAGAAATGAATAGAGAAATGGATGAACATAACTCTCAGGAGAATATACGTTTTCAAATTCAAAACGAGGCAGGAGGACTAATGGGTGAATTTTCTCGGGACGTGTACATTTTTCTTTGTGAAGAAACTGTAACATTCAAGGAAAAGTTCTCCAAATTGGAACATGCTACGGCATATCATTACATTCGAATGTTAGGTAAAATAAGTAAAATCAGAAAATGAATAAAATTAATATGCTGAGACTAATATCTAAACTCGGGAGTAAATTTTGACTTCAACTAATTAGCCTAAGTTTGAATATTTTCTTCCATCTTAAACTTCTATTATACTTTTATTAGAGCACTGCCATAATATATTTCCTTAATATATACGACTATCCACGATTACTCTGATGGTCACCACAGTAACACTCAATACAAAAAAATGAAGTTTCATCACGTATTTCCCGTTATGCTAATGTAGGAAAAAGTAAGTGAGCCTATGAAATGTCCGGTGAAATAGATGTTAAAAGGTTTTCGCAACTTGATATTGAAAACACACGTATCATAAAATGATAGCGAATAAATATTCTAAGAAGGTCTCAGCCGATACATTAATACGTAATGTTACAATGGGGAATATAGCTCAATTTTGATTAATAAAATATAGCCCAGCTTTTAAGGATATGAATGCCTCATCTGAAACAGATTTACTTCCTAATTCATGGCACTACATTATATTGCAACCTAATATTAGCCTAACGTATATGGCCTGGAATCCTACCGATAAAGGTTAAAGATTCCGCAAGTATTTTCCGTTTTGATTTAATTCATATAGCATAAGTCTTTTTGTTTCAGCATTGACTCTATAAGCAGGACGTAAATGTGACCGGTATGATGAATGAATTATTATTATGGCAAGGGTTATTGATTCCGATGTCAATTGAAAGGATACAATATTTAATACACACACACACACAGATATATATATATATATATATATATATATATATATATATATATATATATACATATATATATATATATATGTATATATATATATATATATATATATATATATATATATATATATATATATATATATATATATATATATATATATATATATATATATATATATATATATATATATATGTATATATATATATATATATATATATATATATATATATATATATATATATATATATATATATATATTTATAACAACTCAATACTAAAAAATATAAGAAGTATATCTCCTATAGAACACCACCCCCTATAATTTGATTTAGAAGGATACTAATATGAAGTCTTTTCTTCAAAGAACATAGCAGGAATGTACAATTCTCTTTTAGGGTTATGACAGGTATACCAATCCCCATCTCGAGCATCAAACAAAAGAGTACCCGGTGGAAGTTCGATAAAAAAAAAAAAAAAAAAAAAAATACGGTACAACCAAAGAGGTCAGGCAGCTAATTTATTATGTCTAAAACCCCTGCAAAAAAGAAAAAGAAAAAAAAAATGGATATAGTGTAAACAACTAACTGGCTTTCTGCATCTGCTTAGCATCCGGCTATACGTCAACAGAAATGTTAATATTGTGGCTTTTTTCATTCTATGCTCTCTTATTACGTTCCACCGTTCCTGACGCATCTTTAATAAAATATATAAGACATCGAGTTTGAAAGGTATTGGAACATAAGAGCTGAGATCTCAGTGGGAGTAAATTCTGAGAAATTTATATTGGTATTTACCAACCTCGTCCTTTCCCCGCACACCTACATGTGCAGGAACTCAATAAAAGCGTATTAGCATCCTCCTATATTTGGATTATGCGTAGCCATTTCAACATCTATAAAACCTTCAGACCTGTAAGGTTAAACTAACTAATCGAACAGTTTCTGTCACTCAAAATATTAAGGTTTTCTTTATTCGTATTTTATATTTTCTCAATAGCGGTCAAAATTCCGTAGAATTCCAATATAAGACTATATTCCTTAAAAGAACCCTTCAATAAAGAGCAATGTTATACATGTAAACTCCAAACTTCATTCTAGGAGTAGAATTGTAGACAACCGTAAAAATAAAAATTAATGTAATCAGGAAAATGCTCCATAAAAACTGTTCGACTTTCCACACCTGTTTCATCAGTCTGGAAGCCCAAAATGTGACTATAAAATGGAATTTCCTGGCATTTTCTATAGCTGGGTTAGATATACAGTAAATTGCACCACTACATATGTTAACACACTAAGATTATTTCATATTTTCTCCACCCTTAACTGAAAGATATTATTCAAGATGAAACTCGTAATTCTAAAAGTTTTTTTCACAGCTGGCAGTCAGAAAGGCTAAACAGTTTGGATGCTTCTATAACCTATGTAGATATTGCAACTGACAACTGTCAATGAATATCTGAAGATAAATCTCTAGCTCTAATTACAACACGTGGAACTGGTGAGAAACTAAAGGAATCCATGTCTAGTCTGACACTAAGAGTGTAAAATTTTTGAACAACTTGCGGTGTCTTACAATTGTTTGGGTATTACTTTCAAGGTGTTCATAACGATGATACATATAACTTGTAGAGTTTTTAAATGGGGAAACTCATGCTTAATAAAACGTACTGACTGTACACATGGCATGCATTGGACTTTATGCACATATTCATGTCTGTGAGAATTCCCTAATACAGCTAAAATTAACTATTATAATTTTAGTTGAGGGGATATTTACGACCAATCATATTAACCAAACGATTAGTTTTGTCAATAAAGTTGCAGGTTTCTTCTAATTGTCGACATTCTTACTGCCCAAATGAGCTTTTCAACAAAAAGCGTTGAAACGATGTTATGTGCGATGATAAACGATATCCCATTAACTACCAAAACACACATGCTACTACGCTGGGAAAATCTTTTTTTCTTGGAATCTTCTATTAAATAGAGAAAATGAATCAGGAATCTTCAACCTTGAAAATATCAATGACCAATAAATGCTTGAATGAATAAACTCAATTATCATGTCAATCTTGAATCAACAATAACTTCTAGCATTCAATGACTCCATGATCTATCATGGTCTTTTCCGAGATAAAATAAAAATGTTGCATTATTCTACTTTATTGCAAAATCTTTTGTTATCGAAGATTTAAGGTAAATCAGCGTATCTGTTGCTGAGCGTATTTTCCTGAAGATACAGACGGTATTTGACAAAATATATTTCTTCACCACCGACTATATCAATAAACCAACTTATCAATGATCTTGCACAGACAAGTGATCAATGTGATTAGTCATTATTTGTCATTTTTCTTTTAGAAACTTTATAAATACTAATAAGGCCAAGTTTACAGATTACTAGGTGACTGATTTTAGAACGTATTCAATTAATATTACTTGAAATGTAGGAATTTGTATTCAGAGAACCAATCGTATTATTATATACGGAATTTTACAAGGTTAAGGGGCTCTATCATTACTAGTTGGTAAAGAAATTAGAGTGAATTCCATTTGTGACTGTACCTATCATGGTGACAAAGGTCAACTTGCTTTTTACTTGTTATTCTTGAAATTTGCTAGGCGATATGGTGTTATATAGGGATCAGTAAGTGTATTTTTACTACCACTGCCTATAGCGGAGAACATAACCTAATAGATAATGGGGCACATACATCATATTGCCATTAATAGTCTCCATTTGTTACTAATAGAAAGTAAGATAGATTTTATTATCCCGAGAACAGGGAATATTATCAAATAGTTTATACTCTTGTCGACACACAAGTATTGGGGAGTGTTCGCGAATAGATATCCTTAGCTCTTCGTGTTTTGCCAGTAGACATTGAAAATTTCATTGCAGTATATTTGAGAAAATAAATCCTTATCAATTGGAAGACTCTCAAAGAGAAGCTATCTCCTAGGTATGACATGACGTGTAAGAGGTACCCACTAGTGATTTTATAATTGGTCTGGGTATGAGGATCCTGGTACTAGTAACTATTACTTTTCTTTACTGTTTTTTTTTTCTTACTACAAATTGAGGATCGTAATGGATCTCAGCATTACCTTTAAGGAGTATTAATCATTTAGATGATCTTTCCATATGTATTCTGTCACAATTTGTTGCACGCAAGAGGTTGAATGGTAATTCATATCTAATGAATAATTTGTTTTGAGACCTGTGAGGAGAGTGATGGAATTCTTTCTCTATCATGATGGAAAATTGTTGAACTACTAGATTAAGAAACTATTGCCGTTTCAGATGCATTTTGCAGGTCTTTGTTTTGGTCGTCTACTTGACCGGATATAAAGCCTTTTTTCATAAATACTTCATTAAGGTCAGAGCTGTAATACCTAGGAAACAAAACGCATTTGACTAATATACATATACTATATATATATATATATATATATATATATATATATATATATATATATATATATATATAGTTTATTTAAATATATATATATATATATATATATATATATACATATATATATATATATATATATATATATATATATATATATATATATATATATGTATGTATATATAAATATATATATATATATATATATATATATATATATATATATATATATATATATATATATATATATATATATATATATATATATATATATATATATATATATATATATATATATATATATATATATATACATACACACACTCACACACACACATATATATATATATATATATATATATATATATATATATATATATATATATATATATATATATATATATATATATATATACTCACATACATGCATATATACACACATATATATGAGTGCTTTTCTGCGATTCTGGAACCAGAAATTGACTCAATTGCAAATCGAATTTCAGCCTGTTCCTTTTTTTTTATGACATGAAGGTACAAACAAATTTGCTTTAAATCTCAACTCTGAGACAACTGGACTAAACCTTATTGTTGTTCAACTTCAATCGAATATTCAGATTAAAAAAAGCAGTATTTTATAAGCAAGTACTAACACAAATTTATTTTCTGCCCCAGATAAATGCTAATGCAGAAAATAAATGTATGTAGTAGTTGTTTAATTGACTTTTACCTCACATCTTACACAATGTTCTTAATTATAGAAAACGACATCCTCTTAGTCTTTAAACTTGATGCAATATAAGCTTCTCCCCTCAACAATGCAGAAACTTCAAAATACATTTTTAATTAGCAAATAAAAAGTCCCTTCTCATCTATGTGGTTACCTGCAGTTGGCTTTTATATCTCCTTTTTACAAACATTTATATTTGGAAATATTCTATTTTACAAACTTTTCTCGTGCTTTTTACTTCTGCCCTAAACCCTATTTTGTTGGAATTTTTTTTTTTTTTTTTTTCAAAGCGGGATAAACAAAACATGCAGACTCGTCAAAAGCCACAAAGGGACATTTCAAACAAAGTCTTATGTCTTTTCAATGCGATTATACAAAAGCACTCTCTGATATAAAAAAAAGTCCCATTTGACCGTTGTTTGTCATACGGATTTACAGTCACTAAAATATAGAATAATTCATAAATCATGAATAGGAGGGGAAAGGGAGGGAGCTTTTATCAAGAGATTTGCCCACAAAGAGATTAAGGAATATTAAACAACGCTAACTTTTAAAGTCTTAGCCTAGAGAGAGAGAGAGAGAGAGAGAGAGAGAGAGAGAGAGAGAGAGAGAGAGAGATATTTCGTTTGAAAAATGCTCGATAGCAACAGTAAATGGAATTCTTGGCAAAACCATACTGAGAGAGAGAGAGAGAGAGAGAGAGAGAGAGAGAGAGAGAGAGAGAGAGAGAGAGAGAGAGAGAGAGAGAAGGGGGCCATGCTATCTATCAATGCAATTTATCTTTGTAATCTGTGTATAGGAGATAACATATAAAACGGTCTTCTTTAGGTTAAGGCTGGTCCTCTAGAAAATTGTATCTATTAACAATAATATTGAAGCTTCCAATAAAATTCAGTGGTTTTCTTTCCTTAACCTATGAAACCGTTTGGTTTTGGTACAATCAACTGGCCTATCTTTTCTAGCTTTTTGTTGTCTACTCTCAATATGGTATATATATCTATCTATCTATCTATCTATCTATCTATCTATCTATATATATATATATATATATATATATATATATATATATACAGTATATATATATAAATATACTATATATATATATATATATATATATATATATATATATATATATATATATATATATATATATATATATATATATATATATATATATATATATATATAGGCATTTATGAATTTCATAAAAGATAGTAAATTTATTAAAATTATTCTTATAACATTTTTCTCTGAACTGAAACTAAAAATCACACAACTGATTGTTACAAAGAGCAGAGGCTCATTGTATTCTGTCAGTGATAGTGCTAGCAGTCAGGTCAAAAATTAGTTATTAATTATTACAATTTACTCTATATTGATATCATGGAAAAAGAAGATATTGATCCATTTCGTTTTTTTTTTTTTTTGTTGGGCTAAAAAAAAAATGGATCAATATCTTCTTTTTCCATGATATCAATATAGAGTAAATTGTAATAATTAATAACTAATTACTCATTTCAATCTTTTTTTTTAACATTTACACTAATTACGGGAATTACCATAAAATTATATTTACATCTTCCATGTGAAAAAGTTCAGTTGTTACCCTTATTTGCATAAACACATTATATTTCTTTTAAATCTATCATATCTCACACCTGTTTCGTATAATGATATAAAAATACCAATTCGCCGTCCTCTCCTAAAAAAAAAAAAAAAAAAAACATTTTACTGCTGATAATAGTGTATAAACTTAGGGGTTAGTGTCACTAGCTTACATATGGATGGAACCAAGATTTATGAGGTCAACTGGAATTGATATAAAAACCAACATCTTGCTAATTCTAGGTTTGAATATGGGTTCCAAATCATTTGTAAAATCAGCAAAAAATAATTTTAAGAAAATGTTTTTCCTAAGACACCTAAACTATTTCTGTATCTTAGCTAATAATAATAATAATAATAATAATAATAATAATAATAATAATAATAATAATAATAATAATAATAATAATAATAATTAAACAGGAATAAAGGATATCAACAGAGCAAACTCTTCGAGAGCAAACCAGAAACGCCTATACATTCAACTATAAGACAAAGACAACTGACAGGAAAACCCATAAGCTGAACCATCCAAAATACTCTAGCTAGGTCGTTACATTAACCCAGTAGCCTACAATAAACGAACAAACTTGCTACAAGATATAAAGAAGTCATTAAATTGGAAGAGTTAAGCAAATGTTCCATATCACAACCGATTCTGTAAGAAAACAACTTAAGAAAACTCCAAACTAGGAAGCACTGTTTCCCAATGAAGTTCGTAATTACTGGCTCAAATACTTCAGAGCCTTACATACAATAATGACAGAACAACCCCATCATTATATGCAACACCACCAAACTCTTGAATGGATGACAGTAGGAAGGGGAAGGACTGGTCGAGTTTAAAAAGACAAAAATAAAGCAAATTACCTGCTTACCTATTATGTAGAAGCTCATATTTGATGCATCATCGGCGATAGTCTGTACATGCACAGAGAGGAAACAAAAGCATTACCATCCAGCGAAAAAAGGATCCAGAACGAAATATTGAGGCAAAACAAGATCTGCTGCTGATAAAGAAAATGGTAATTAAGAATAACAAAAGAAGGTAAAGCAACCCGGCTATGGCACTGATAAACTACAATAAAGCCTTCAACATGATACAACACTCATGGCTGATAGTATGCTTGAAGGTATAATGTGCGAGGAACAAAAGTATCAACCTCCTCAAAAATACAATGCCAAACTGAAAAATTATAGTCACATGCTCTGGAAAACAGGTTGCAGAGGTCAACATCAGGCGAAGATTCTTCCAAGGGGACTCACTATTCCCACGACATTTCTTTGCATCTATGATTTCCATGACAATATTGCTGGAAAAGACCAAAGCAGGGTACCAACTGAAGAAAGGAGGAAGCAGAATAAATCACCCGATGTTCATAAATGACATCAAGCTGTTTGGGAAAGATGCTAAGGGAATAGACATGCTAAACCATACGGTAAGAATTGTATCAAGAGTCATCAAGATGGAGTTTGGAATGGAAAAGTGCACTCTAGTTAATATATAGAGAAAACATAAACAACGACCATAGGGATAAAGCTGCCAGTTGGAAATATCATCAAAGACATAGACAAAGGAGGCTAAAAATAATAGAAGGAGAAGAGATAAAACAGGAACTGGAGGAAATGATTAGATGAAAATATTTGCAAACAATCAAAGCTATAATGAAGCCAAAGCTTAACTCTGGAAATATGTTTCGTAAAGGTTATAAACACCTGAGCAGTTGCAATAATCAGGTACAGTACTTGAGTAGAGGTGTGCAAGATGTCAGAGGTATGCAACATTTAGGGTTAAACTAGTAAGGTATTGAACATATACCAAGTATTGCACCCAGGATCGAATATTGACAGGCTGTTATATACCACACAGGCGGAAAAGAACTCAACATTGAAAGAACTGTAAAGCTCTGTGACAGTGGATGGGAAGCCAACTTGATAAAGGAGCATTAAGTTCCTGAAGTTTAAAAAGAAAGAACAACTAAAAAGTCTCAAAGAATGGTCAAGAAAACCAATTCATTGATAATTACTGAGACAAAAAGAAGAATTAGCTAGCACGGAAACATGGCAGGGGCTACAGAGAGGATAAGTTTACAAGGAAACTGAAGGGATGATAATGGTAGCACAAGATCAGACCTTAAGAGAAGGATGCATTCAGTGAGCAATAGATGGAACTAGCATCTCATCAAAGTGCAAAAAATGTATGGCCCCCCCCCCAAAAAAAAAAAAAAAAAAAACATCAACCACATCGCCAGTGAATGTTAAGCACTTGCTCAGAATTAATATAATAAAAAAACATAATACAATGGTTAAAACTTTCTATTGAAGTCTCTGTAGGAAATATAAAATACAATGCAGCAATGGTACGAGTATCAATCTCAATGTGTGTAGAATATGATCAGGATAAATTACTCTGGGACTACAGTATAAGGACGGACAGGCTGATAAAAGTGCATAGACCAGACATCAGTCTGGTTGACAAGACAACGAAAACAATATCACTTATAGGTGTCACAATACCTTGGGACTCAAAAGTGGAAGATAAACGGAGAGAAAATATAGAAAAGTACGAAGACTTGCAAATTGAAGTGAGATGGGTATGAAATATGCAAGGAAAAGTGGTGGCAAAGATCATACGAATCTTGAGAAGGTAGGGTTCCATTTAGTCCCAGGACTTGTTCAAAAGAGTTTGATACTTGCACAGCGCATATTCTTATGCACTTTTACACACACCAATTTCATGCTGATTCAAATATTCATAACAAGCCCTATCTAAATCTTTAGGTTCAGATATTTTCTTAACCCTTTTACCCCCAAAGGACGTACTGGTACGTTTCACAAAAGCCATTCCTTTACCCCCATGGACGTACTAGTACGTCCTTGAAAAAAATGCTATAAAAATAATCAAACTTAACAATGACTGTTCTCATTTGAACACTTTATATTTCCAGCAACCCTAATAAATTAATAGACTGATAAACTAACTCAAGAATGTCGTTCGATCATTAGAAATCTACGAGATATTGGAGTAATCAAAACATTATTGACACATTTAAAATGGCAAAAATCAGCAGTTATTACGAGTAATGAACCTGTGTTTCGATCACAAAGGGGGGATATTTCAATTCAATAAACATTGCCTGTTGTGTGGACAGGAAGCCAGATTCGACGGAGACTAGAGTAAACAAATGTTGGAAAGACTTTCATTTGTTGAGTATCTCCTAGCCGTGGGTATATTTTACCACATTGAATGTAACGTAAACTTTAGAAAAGGGAAAGCAACTCCAAAAGGGATGTGCTGCAAAATGAAGCAATGAATGAAATGCTGCAATCAAAAGACCGACCACAGAAGACCGAAAGTACATATAGTTTTATTGCTTGTATACAATATACCAGAGAAATAATAATGAAGGCGGACCAACTAACCATACGTAACTATAAAAAACAAAATAGAAGTAATTCTGGAGTCTTCTGGTTCAAAATATGCTCATTCTGAACAGCATATGAAACGGAAAGTTACAAAAGTATTAAGGGATTGTATATAAATATAAAAGGAATAATAAATGTAACTATTCACGTAAGCGCGTCTTCAATACTTCATAAATATTGCAATTTTTCAAAAGTAGAGAATGAAGAGGATAAAAAAACCAAGAACAATAGAAAATGTTGTAAAATTGATAAGGAACGCTGTGAATTCATTTCAACCCTCTAATGATTACCATCGACTGACTAACTATATATATATATATATATATATATATATATATATATATATATATATATATATATATATATATATATATAATATATATATATATATATATATATATATATATATATATATATATATATATATATATATATATATATATATACATATATATGTATATATATATATATATATATATATATATATATATATATATATATATATATACATATATATGGAAAAAGAAAGGTTAGGGTGATACGGAGAAGCCGCAAGATATTCAGAATGTTCCTGAAAGTTTTCTTACTAGCTATGCAAGGGCAAAGGGTTATTGCCAGTTTCATTTTCAACTTCACGGATTGATGGTTTTGATACCACTTTTTATTTTTTCTCTCATTTATATATATATATATATATATATATATATATATATATATATATATATATATATATATATATATATATACATATATATATATATATATATATATATATATATATATATATATATATATATATATATAAAAATATGTGATCAATTTTGCACATCTAAACGTGTTTTTCATATTTCAAATAAGCCATATATCTTAACACATTAAAGTCTGAATACTCTTAACAACATCGGGATCAGAACCCAAGGCGAAATCACTCAAAGACTACAGTATAGTATCTGTCCGACCGGGCTTCGAGCCCTGGTCCAGGATACAATGTCACACAAGTATCCTGGACCAGGGTTCGAAGACCGGCCGGACAGATACTATAGAATTTGAGTGATTTCGCGTAGGGTTCTGATCTTGAGGTTGTTAAGAGAATCCAGACTTTAATGTGGTAAGATACATGGCTTATTTGAAATATGAAAAACACGTTTAAATGTGCAAAATTTATCATATATATATATATATATATATATATATATATATATATATATATATATATATATATATATATATATATATATATATATATATATATATATATATATATATATATATATAAATGTGAGAACAAATAAAAAGTGGTCTCAAAACCATCAATCCGTGTAGTTGAAAATGAAACTGGCAATAACCCTTTGCCCTTGCATAGCTAGTAAGAAAACGTTCAGGAACATTCTGAATATCCCTAACCTTTCTTTTTCCATATTCTTCCTTTTCTTGTTTACCCAACTCACACCTCTAAGCCTACTTCTTTCCCTTAGCCCTTCATTTCCGATGTTTTATTTCCTCCATAAAATAATCGGCATTTCCCCCTTTTCCCTACCGTCTCTCCCTAGTCTCGAATATATCTCACTTCCGGTAATATCAGAGATCCCAATTATTTTTTTCTTTTTCTGTAATTATATCCTTACCCCTTTGTTGACATGGGGTTTCTAGTCCAGACATGCAAAAGTTATCAGGAACGTTCAACAAAATGTAACAATCTCTCTCTCTCTCTCTCTCTCTCTCTCTCTCTCTCTCTCTCTCTCTCTCTCTCTCTCTCTCTGATATTGACTCACAAATTGCTCCATCATGAATCTCTCTTTTTCTTGCAAGCATACAAAATCTTGGCGAATACTTTACTGTGACACTTTCGTTGTGAGTAGTGCTGAGAAGGTGTAAATTAATTGCTCTAGTACGGGATTATGAGAGCATAAGAAAATTACTGTTCTAAATACGTTTTTTTTGGGGGGGTCTGCCAAAAGATACTTGAAAGGCGAAGGAAATCTGTAAGTTTCCCGAAAAAAATAAAAAATAAGTTTTATTTTCAAAAGGGAGGATCATTGGTTTGTTTGAAATATGCGATAAAAAATATCAAATATAAATACTGATAGGTTTAATGTAATATCATATGAAAACTATTATAACTGTTCAAATTAGGCGATTTTTTTTTTCTATACAGTGTCATTATAGCACGAAATTTTTCATTCATATAGCGCACAGGCACTTGACCTTGGAAAAATAGTTAAAAGAAAATATTAGAGCATTTTATCAATCCTTGATAACCAATGTGTTCACGCAAGAGAAGTGGAAATCCGAAGAACAATTCTGCTGAATCATTTACTTTATGTCCGATTCATCTGAAATAGCTTAATGAGTAATGAGATCCAAAAAGGTACATGTCTTATTGCTTTACTCTAATTTAATTACGAAAAGAATAGATTTGTCCACTGACCTTAATTTTCTGCTTTAATTTGCTTACTTCTAAAGAAATATTCCATAAAAGACATTAGAAGACCCCGTGTTTAATATCCACTAACTTTAGCAAAGGTGGCGGTAAAAAGTACTCCAAAACATTATAA
>NC_090725.1:222650794-222653294 GCF_036898095.1 Palaemon carinicauda | reverse complement strand
AGCATCCAAGTGGCTTTGAGATTGGGATGAAAACGTTTAACCATTGCGTTGGCTGTAAGGTTGTAGGCGGTTTTCTGAAACAGAGTGATGCCAAGGAAATACCCTAATGATATCTACAATTGAGACGTGAAAATGTTACCCGTGTCAAAAGTAATATGCATAGGGATAACAAATCTCATTCTCCACCCTGAAAGTAAGCCGGATGTTTCAGTTTGCTTGTGGAAGGCTCCAGGCCAACGAGTCAGGTGGTATATGAGGATAAACAATTAATGATGTCCTTGTGATGCGGATATGGAACCTAGTACGTCAACGTCATTGTGGGCAAAATGATGCGGAGGTTATGGGAAAGGTACCCACTCCTGAATCCATGGGACGATGTTCGGCATAAAGTACAGGCATGGACCCAATCCTTAGCATCCTTGGTAATGACATGGTAAATGAACTTCATCTTCAGTAGCTGTGTATGAGATCGGTGTGATAGATGTGATAGGCCACGGAGGAGATTAAACGCCTAATGGTACATGTTGGGTAAGTATCCATGGTTATGATCTACCAGTACTGATGTCAAAGAGGAGTCATAGAGGGTGATGTCTTCCCAGTGGAGGGATGTGCATGATTTCCTACATGCTTGGTTCTCTGCATTTTTTTGTGGGGCTTTTGCCAAGACGTTGTAATCCAATCCCAGGTGAATAGAAGCCAATGCGTTTCTTTACAGGCAGCAGCAATGGATTCATTTGTCAAGGGACGTGATGAAGGGAGCCATCGTATTTAGACATGGTGGAGAGATGTCTGCGTTGACAAAGCGTCAAAAAGTCAATTGAAGGTGTGACTGGAGCCATCTGATCTGTGTGAATGATGGAGGGCATACCTTCTAAGAAGTGGCAAAAGTGATGGAAAGCCAAATACACTAGCAGCAATTCATGATCGAAGGTAGAGTAGCTAAACTCTGTTATGGACAGTTTCCTACTGGATAAGGCCAATGTGTGGAGGGAGCCATTCACCATCTGCTCAAGAACTGCACCAATAGCGATGTAGCTATAATCAGTGGAGAGAAGTAGAGGCGCATGTGATACGGAAAGAACAAGAGCAGCAGAAGTTTATGAGGCATTATTTGTGGTGCAGAGGGCAGCTTCTTGATGGTGACCTAACTTCAGGTGTTTTAGCTTCCCCTTAAGGGAGGCGTAAAAGGGGACAATAGTAGCGACGATGGCTGGCAGAAACCTGTGATCATAGTTGATTATGCCAAAAAGTCTTGCAGTGCCTTGATCGTCGAGGGTGTGAGGAAGTTCTGAACGACTGCTACCTTTTGAGTGGGGAATATGGTCTCCTTCAGGAGTGATGCAGTGCCCAGAGAAGGATACTTCAATGGTGCTAAAGGTAAACTTGTCATACCGGACTACAAGGCCATTCTGTTATAGTCAGTCGAGAATAGTGAGCAGGTCACAAAGGTGTTCCTCAGAAAGGGAGGTCCCCTAAGATATCATTAGTGAGGCACTAAAAAGTAGCCACATCATTACAAAGGATAAAACAGGCTTTTGGCCTTTTGGCGAAGGCCCATTTCTTCCATTTCATCAAACTTTTGTTTAACAGCTGCCAAACGGTCCACTGCCAGACAACTAAATCGGTCGTACACTTGGGGCCCTGTCATCTTAATGTGAGGATGAATACCATGTTTTGCGTGAACTCTGAGTGTTTGGTGAAGTTCTGGATGGAAGATTTCAGGGTATGACATGAAGAGGTAGGCCTGGGCATCCATGTGTGCGTTGATGTAGTGAAGGTCAGAGAGGGTGGGTTGAAGAGATGTTGATAAGTAAAAATCTCGTTGACTAACCCTTCGTGAGCAATACCAACGAGAAGGTGGAATTGTGAGAGGAAATTTGCACCAAAGATTGGGAATGGGACCCCAGGAACAAGAAAATTCTAGTGATATTTGGTGCTCAGAAATAATAATATAAGTGTCTTGTACCTGTGGGTGAGGATCCAAAATCTAGTGAAAGCTACCAGAAAGATGTCAGCAAGCACCAGTGTGTACCAAAATCCCACGCCCCTACCTACATCATGTAGAATGAAAAGATTATCTATAGGAAGACCACTGCCAGGAGCGATGGCCTCCTTACTGGCAACCAATTCGCACATCTCTTCGTAGCAACATTGAATTTATATTAGTAGTAGTATTTTTGCGGATGAATGACGTCAGTAAGTGGCTGGAGAGGTCGTTGGTTGTGGTGGGAATGAGAGGTAGCACATGTGGTTGGTAGGTGGCTTTGTTGCCTCTCCGTCATGTTATGGGGTGGGTATCTGTGACCTACCGCATTTACGTCGAATTTGGTCATTAGCAAATAGTTTTCCTCTTCGTCAAGTGTGGAGGTGTTGATGAAGGTCTTGAAGGCTTTAAAGTGGCTGTCTAAAAGGGCGTTGACTTTAGTCATCAGGCCCTTCATTGGCAAAATATCAACATCAGGGATGACAGCATGTACAGGTTAGGTTAGGTGCCGTACCC
>NC_090725.1:222640794-222645794 GCF_036898095.1 Palaemon carinicauda | reverse complement strand
TACAGGTCATGGGCCCGGCACACAAATATAAAGGTCAAAATTTTCACCTTGGGGCAGAGAGGTCCCCTTGGCTTTTACTGAACCAAGGGCAGTACACAATTTGTGGAATAAAAGTCCTTGTTGCAGAGCGAGGATATCCAAGAAAAGCTAAACAGCTTCACAACGTAACTCTACAATGGCGAGGAATAATATGGATCCAATCGCAAATGTCGTGCCCTACAAGGTTGGAGGCTCAGAAACACACTAAGGAACCCTCCTCCAACAAGCCCGTTCACACCTCCGTTCACACAGGAGCGCCGCCACGTAACCCACACCACTTGAAAATATAAAACAGCCGTTAGTCCATTATAAACACTAACATAACCACCAGTGAAAAGACAAACTATTAAAGAAAGAAAACAATATGTCTATACTTAACCTTATAACAATACATCTATATTTAACCTTATACATATATAAAAACTTTAATAATTTAGAAATATATAACAACTATGTTACACCTCCTCACCCAACCAAAAAAAAAAAATCCAGAAATATTTTTTTTTAAAGTGATTTAAATTACAACCTACAGGTTAAAACATATTGAAATATTAAACCAACACTCAAAAATAATTATCAAACAAACTGCAAAAACATGACAAACAAAAGGAAAGAGGGGGGCAAGTACCAAGGTTTGCAGCTCACAAGAATAGCAATATATAACCAATACTAAAAACTTCTTAAACCTAATATCAATCACAAGTAAACTTTCCAAAACCAGAAAACCAAAACATCACCATTCGATAAATAGGTACCCAACCTAAAAATTTCACATCACTCATACCGTTAATAAACTTAATAAAGAGTCATTGCACTAACAACCGGATTCTGTATATATAGTCCAAAGGCTATAACCTTTTCCACACTCAATACACTGTTCATTTTCAGGGATACACATCACTCACTATCAATAAATGTTGATCACAAAAACCACTGTCTATATCAGTGTTATATATCACACTTATCACCCTAGTGTCCAATACATACACACACACCGAACGACACAGAGAAGACCACCACAAGACTCCCCTGCGCAAACAGACAAACAAAATCGATGAAGCGTAATTATTAGCCTGAAAATACAGAATAACCAGATTAGTGCCTATCTCCTTTTCTTAACTTATTATAAACCTTATCGTACCTGACACCTCAAAACCTTAGACCACTTAATTAATCAACCATTTGCAAGTATCAGTGATCACCCACACCTTTTAACCTTAAAGATCCCATATACTATACCCAAAACATTATAGTCTTCTGTAAAGAAACCATGATTAATAAATCTTAAATATACATTTGCTTCTACTCACTACGTGCCCACTTCAACAGCACACACACCATAATTAGAACAATACAGATACTACCTTTAATAACTGCATAGCCCTCTGTCAATAATCTAATATTCAACGCTGCGAGAGAGAAAATCGGCAACAATATTATCTTTTCCTGGGATGGGGGAAAATTCTAAATTCCACTCTTGCAACATGAGACTCCACCTCATCAATCGTTGATTTTTATTCTTGTATCTGCTGATGAAGGTCAGGGGATTATGATCCGTCAAGACCTTAATAGGTGTATCTGAGGAGGAGAGATAAACCTGAAAATGGTTAATAGCAAATACTAAAGCAAGAGTCTCTTTCTCCACAGTGGAATACCTACGTTGGGCGGAGGACAACTTTTTAGAAGAGAATGCGACAGGATGAGAAACTCCCTGCTCGTCATTCTGCAACAACACCGCTCCTACACCAACGTCACTTGCATCCGTGGCAAGAGAAAAAGGAAGGTCAAAATCAGGAGCTCTCAAGACAGGGAAATTAATTAAAACTCTTTTTAAATTATCAAAAGCTCTTTGTGTTTCATCCGTCCAGACAAATGCTACCTTCTTTCTCAAGAGATTTGTCAACGGATCGGCTATATCCGAAAAATTCCTAACAAACCTTCGGTAGTACCCACTCAAACAAAGGAATCTTCTGACATCCCTCCTACATTTAGGGACTACCATGTTTTCAATACTTTCGATATTGGCCTGCTTAGGAGCAACTTTACCATTACCAACCTCATGACCCAAATATACCACCTTCGCCTTTGCGAAATCGCTTTTCTTTAAATTAATTACCAAATTTGCCTTTTTCAACACCTCAAATAGTGCCCTAATACGTTTTAAATGCGTTTCCCAATCATCGCTATAAATAACAATATCATCAATATACACAACACATCCTTCTAAACCATGGACTAAAGTATACATTAACCTCTGAAATGTGGCAGCCGCGTTTTTCATACCAAACGGCATAACTTTACACTGAAACAGTCCCCGTGGTGTTACAAAAGCAGACAGGGCCCTTGCCCGCTTTGAAAGAGGAACTTGCCAATAACCTTTCAACAAATCGAATTTGCTAATGTATTTGGCCTTACCCATTCGATCAATACAATCCTCAATTCGAGGTAATGGATAACAATCAGATTTAGATAACTCATTCAACTTACGGTAATCAAAACATAGCCTGAAATCACCATCTGATTTTTTTACCAATACAACCGGTGATGACCACGAACTTTGACTAGGTTCAATTAGGTCATGTTTTAACATATAATCCACTTCCTTCGCTACAACCTCATTTTTGAAGGGATTCAACCTGTTCAAGGACAGAAGTCCTACCCGGTACATCCGAAAATAATTCTTTATAATTAGATACTATTTTTTTCAAAGACCTTTGTTCTTCCTTACCTAAATGTGAAATTACTCCCGAAAAATTTTCCAAAGACTTTCTATTATCCGACCGCCATTCACATCCATTAAAACAATTATCATCAATACCCTTCCCCTCTAAAAAAGAAAAATGGTTATTGTTCTCAGAATCTACCATATTCCCAATGGTTGCTACAGGAATGACTTTTTCCCGTTCCATATAAGCCTTCAACATATTTACATGACACAGTTGAAAAGGTTTCCTTCTTTGGGGTTTCTCCACTAAATAGTTAACTTCACTTACTTTTTTCAAAATTTTCAAAGGACCTGAAAAAGAAGCTTTCAATGGATTCCTTGGGAAGGGTAACAAAACCAATACTTTATCGCCTACCGCAGAGGGGACAAAGAAAATACCACAAAAATCTCCTTAATTTTAATACATAATATTTAGACAGAAATAACACCTGAACCACAATAATACAATAATAAATGAAGCACACTCACTCCTAAACTCCCTGCAAAAGAAAACTATTACACAATTAAAGAAAGGTCATCAACACATACCTACTGAAAGGAGAGAGGGTCCAGAAAGGAGAAGGCCAACGAAAAGTAAGAACATCCTAACAAATACAAACTAAATATCCCTAACAAATCCCTCAAACACTTCTAGGGGTCTCCTCCAAGAGGACAATAAACTCCCCGGCTGGAGGCTTATTCCGGGTGGCTGGAAACAAGGATCCAAGACAATGGTGTTAAAAGTCTTTTTTTCTTAATGCTCCAATAATGAAGCCCGCCCAGGATTACAGGTCGTGGGCCCGGCACACAAATATAAAGGTCAAAATTTTCACCTTGGGGCAGAGAGGTCTCCTTGGCTTTTACTGAAATAAGGACAGTACACAATATGTGGAATAAAAGTCCTTGTTGCAGAGCGAGGATATCCAAGAAAAGCTAAACAGCTTCACAACGTAACTCTGCAATGGCGAGGAATAATATGGATCCAATCGCAAATGTCGTGCCCTACAAGGTTGGAGGCTCAGAAACACACTAAGGAACCCTCCTCCAACAAGCCTGTTCACACCTCCGTTCACACAGGAGCGCTGCCACGTAACCCACACCACTTGAAAATATAAAACAGCCGTTAGTCCATTATAAACACTAACATAACCACCAGTGAAAAGACAAACTATTAAAGAAAGAAAACAATACGTCTATACTTAACCTTATAACAATACGTCTATATTTAACCTTGTACATCTATAAAAACTTAAATAATTTAGAAATATATAAAAACTATGTTACAGTATATATGGGGTAATAAATACAGTGTAATTATTCAATAAACGTAAAATCAGATTTGATATCAATGATTAAAACAGTCACTTCCTTACTAGATCTATAGCCTATTATAACCTACCTACTTTTCTATATAGCAATAATCACTTCCTAGGAAGTCTGTGAATTAAATAACAGTATGATTCTTATTATGTTATTCTATGTAGAAGAAAAATGTTTCATAGCTCTGTTCTGTACATAATCACATTAAATAACGTGATTTTGTAGAGTGCAGTTTTCCGGATAGTGTCAAAAGAAATGTAGATCACGCATAAACTTATTACGTAAAAAGTGAACTTTGTTCTAATAAATGTAAAAGGTAACAGAACAAATTACCTGTACATATGCGAACAAGCATATCAAAATCCACGGAAAAACGTTACATTATTGTACGAATGCTTCATTCACGGAGAGAGAGAGAGAGAGAGAGAGAGAGAGAGAGAGAGAGAGAGAGACATGCGTGGAATATGTAAGCACAGATTGACGGCCGGGGACAGGTCGCACTATTTAAGTTTCTGCCATATTACCTTAAATTTAGTGCTTGCCTTTAATAAAAGGAATACCATCCTTGATGCCAAAATATCACTTAATAGCATGTTTTCATTGCGTTTTGTTATAATTCTTTTTACCCCTTTTTACTCTACTTACTGAATGAACCTTTTGTAGTCAAATTGTTTTTTTACTTAACGTACTGTACCTCATAACATTCAAATTGAGTCTCTCTCTCTCTCTCTCTCTCTCTCTCTCTCTCTCTCTCTCTCTCTCTCTCTCTCATTGCACAACCTACAGTATATCAAAGAGCCCATAAATTACCTGATCCCAATTCTTGTTGACAAGCGGCATTAAAATTTTGGGTAGATCTTATCATGGACATAATAGGAAACATGATGATACTCATATAATTATCAACGACAGATGACTTAATGGCAGGTATATCAAC
>NC_090725.1:222628294-222633294 GCF_036898095.1 Palaemon carinicauda | reverse complement strand
GCTACTGTATTGCAATATTTGTTTACTGCAGCCCGATATTCATGACTTTAGAGTTGCATACAGGTAGTATGATATTCTTTTATTCCCAGAAACGCGGATTTCTCAAACGAGGCACTCATCTGAGTTTCTTAATTACAAGATTTAAGAAACCAATAATTTTGTAACAAGATGCTATTCCTAGTACAAGGGGATTGACGATGTATATTATAAAGGAGAATCCTACTTCACATAAGTCCTGCTATGAATGTGGACATCATGAGATTCAGGTAATAAAAGATTGTGATAATAATATTAACTTTCTATTTAAAGTTAAATCTACCAGAATCTAGACCAGTATGATTGTATCTTCTGTTGTTTTCTTACAATTACGGCTAAGATATAAGAAGATGATACAAAGGCCAACTGTATGTATTTAAGTATTGGCAATGCATCTGATTATAGCTTCACCTTTGATATCAACTTTAACTATAATTTAAAAGAAAAATTATAAAAATGTTGGGACAGTTATCCATTAAAAGATATGATTCATTAATACTTTGTCTGATACATTTAGCATAATTACAGAAAATAAAGAATACAAAACATTATAGCAAGATAAAAGAAATAAAATAAAAGGAAAACAAGTGAAGAAAAGAAATATGCAGTGAGATTATTAATTATCACAAGTTGAAGATAAATTAAAACTTAGAGAGAGAGAGAGAGAGAGGAGAGAGAGAGAGAGAGAGAGAGAGAGAGAGAGGAGAGAGAGAGAGAGAGATTTCTTGCTCCCTAACTAAACGATTGGTAGGAAACCTCAAGCAAAAAAAGTTCGTATCTCCCCAAAAAGGTAATGCGATTTACGTAAGACTGACGTAAAATATGATTCAAACCCCATCTGAAGAGGTTCTACATTACCGTCCCATGTGAGAACTAATTTATCGGAAATAATGGGAAATCCGTAGAAATTCATTCTTCCCTAAGGTGGAATGAATTTTTGGGGTGGGGTGAAGTTATCATTATATCGAATAATAATAACCGGGACAGTCGTCACGGGAATAGGATTTAAAATAGATGCTAAAATGGAGAGAGAGAGAGAGAGAGAGAGAGAGAGAGGAGAGAGAGAGAGAGAGATGAGAGAGAGAGAGAGAGAGAGAGAGTATTTTTCCGTTATTACATCCTATCACAATAACTACGCTTACCGAAAGGTTTCAAGGTTTCTAGTTTTAACGAAAACCGCAAAGAAAACCATTTAGTTGTCAAACAAAACACACTTTTAATACCCTTTATCGTTGAATTAACTTTCACCAGAGATTATTTAGAAAATTATTATTGTATTTTATTTATCATATATTTTATCATATCTACACTTTAATTATATGCAGTTACTGCAGTGATAAGATTTAGTAATATATGAAAAATATGTGGAAAATCTCATGCTAATATTACATTTCATACATACAAGTTGAAACCTACCTTTACCATGAATAAACTTTTAATGGTAAAAATATACAAAATATATAAGGCCTACTTGATCACGCAAAGTTGATTTTTTAATATTTTACTATAGTTTATAGATAGAAAAAAAAAAACATTTAGCAAAGCTTTATACATTAAACATTCGTTATCAAAAGAATCCAAATAAAAAGAAAATAGCATAGTTGTAAACACACGCAATATCTAAGCAGTGCATAAAAATACAAAATGATATACCAAATTATGAAATAATTAAAAAATATATTTTCACATGTTCGAAGAGAGTAATCAACAGAAAGCAGAGCTAATTTCCTTACGGGTAGCGGCGTAAGAACGTCCCCCCCCCCCCAACGAAACGTTAATAATTGTTTACATTCAGCTGCTTAATAGATTACGACAAACGGAACACGTTACTTTAGTAATCAACGTACAATTCCCCACCTATGTTATTACTGTAACATTTCTAAATATAGTGGGAATAATTAAACTGGAATTCAAACCTATTTCCTGGAGGCGTTATTGGTATGTGGAGTATGTAACACCAACAAAACCTCTCATCTTTAGGAAAAGAATGAAAACCACAATTAATAATTATAGTTCAAAAACGATGAAGGCTTCCAATAGAATCTAGTTTGCAGTAACAAAATCATTTATTCTATATTCTATATCTTTGAAAACATCTCATGTATATCTGCTTTAATGTGCAAAATGTATTTACATTAACGTTACTATTTTCTTCAAAAAAGACATTTACATAGATAGCAGTAATTACCTGTCGGACTATCTATCTATTTTGGGATTGAAATCACTACCTTGGGACCCTTTTATTATATCTGTCCAATCTAAAATTATCTCCCACTAAGCAATAGCAGTTAACATTGACTTGAAAAAGAACTGTATTTTTCTTTCCACTAACACAACCTAAAGTAATACTGGACAAATCTTCTTCAAATTTATGAGAGGGAAAACATACTAAAAAAATAATTTGGCTCTTTCCAATGTTCATAATCCTATGAAAAAAAAAATAGGCGAGGGGAATAACATTTTCAAATACCTTTTGTCGACTTTCATATATGGGTCCCTAAAAGTTCCAGCTAGTAAAATTCAGACCCTTCAACAACTCTATTTTGGATAGGAAAGATGGTGCTGTAACCTCTAAAAGCCCACCAGGTTGCACCGAAAGAATGACAATTGAGTAGCTCGACAATATTGGGAAAACTTTGATATCCCCAATTCGTCTCTGGTTTAGAAATAAAAATATTTGACGATTCCTTTTTGGAGAGAGAGAGAGGAGAGAGAGAGAGAGAGAGAGAGAGAGAGAGGAGAGGAGAGAGAGAGGAGAGAGAGAGAGAGATTTCGCTACGAAGTGACTTGAATCAGATGTGAATTCCAAATAGTGAACCGGTGAAGGAAATCGAATTTTACGGCTAGAGCTTACTCCTCTATATCTCATTTATCACATCACATCCTAAGCCAACATTCTCTCTCTCTCTCTCTCTCTCTCTCTCTCTCTCTCCTCTCTCTCTCTCATCTCTCTCTCTCTCTCTCTCTCGTGTTGTGCATAAACAAATCTAAATCACTTCCTTTACTAACTTACCTTAACCTTAGCCATCTTATCCGAAGTTAATGTACCTCATGCGGCGAATATACAAATTATTTTCCACACACACTTATCAGGATTAGTCCATTCGCAATACCACGAAAACTTTATAAACATATTGAGGAAAATATTTGAAATACACATTAAAGAGAGGTCTCAACTAAAGAGAAAAATAAATCGACAATTTGGACGAAATACGTCGGCAATATTTTTTTGCAGATGTATGCCTATTCCATTGTAGATGGATGCCTACTGCAGAATCATTGAACAAGGTATTAAACTCATACATTATAAACCATTGGGGAAAAACGTAATAAATCTGTAACTTAGATTATCAACTGCTCGTTCAATAAAACAAAAGATTTGGAATGAAATAATTTAAAAAGAATATATGAAATATTTATAAAATAAGTTACAGAACAATAACTAAAATTAAAGTTTCACAACAATTATATGCTGCAAATTAGATTCTTGAAGGAAAATTTCTAAAACATACCTGAACACAAACTAGTAATCATAATCAAATTGGGAACTTCAAACACAGAACCACAGTTCGCAGCAAAGAAGTGCAGCATTGTTTTTATTTCTTTCGAAATGAGGGAAATATTCAATTAATAGAATACTGCCAATTAGAAGGTAACTAAACTAGTAAAAAGTATTGGAAAGCGCTTTAATCTACGTAAACGTGAAAACTAGTAGAAATTATCCCTATTGCAACTAGACGGTGAAGCATAAAGTTCATAACTATTTTCATTACAATACCTATGGATGGTCACAGTCTCAGATCGAACCTGTTTTCGCTCCTTGGGTCAATCGTTATTTTTGGAAACTAATTTGAATTAGTCAAAGCTCGTCAAATTTGCAATGCTTCTCTTTCTTTTCTTTTTTTTATAAAGTGACTGTTTCTTATCATTCTATGGCAGTATACTTTATGCACCTTCTGAATAATGTCATTATTTTTAACAAATACTTGAAGAAGATAGGGTTAAAATTGCATACGAAGTAGATGGTAGCGTGGTGAATATCAGAGTTACAAGAATATACAAAAACATAAACACGACAATAGGTTAACCTGTAATATACACAAGATGTTGTAATTTTTTCCACTACCCAGAATCACTGCAATATATCTTAAGACACCCTGTTTTTAATGTTAATTCAAGTTGGTTGACAGATAAGTAAAATAAAAACAAAAGCCCTAATGCAAAAATCAAAATCAAATCAGAATGGGCCAGCTTTTACTGTCAATAATGCAAAATTGTAGGAGGTACTTTTTTATTGCCTTGGTAGCATTATTCATACATTCCTTTGGCAGTCTGAGGAACAGTGTTTTTAGAGCAAACACCAGACTAGTCTTTTTAATATAAATAAACTTTTTAAAGCAATATGCATCTCAACACTGCTCTGGAACATTTTCATATTTCCTGTTAGCAGAAAATTATGGGCTTCCGTTGGAAAAGTTGAGTCCTACATAAAGATTCAGGGACAAGTGGGATACATAAGTAAAAAAAAAACATGCGTACCCCCCCCCCAAACACCCCCCCCCCCCCCCAAAAAAAAAAAACCAAAAAAAAAGTTTGCTGGCTTGGACACTTGATTCATATGACTGAAGATCAGCCTCCAAAATAAATGTTATTCAGGGGACTGAATAAAGACCTACAAAGACATTGCGTTAAATATTGGGTCACTTCCCGGGAGCAGGGTGGTGCAGCGCATCTCGCCATTAGAAGACAGTTGTAACCTGCCAGAAATGAGGTCTCCATAACCCTAAATTCTCATCTGACTTATCCGACATGTGGCAACTTAAGAAAGTCCAAGATCGGTCTTGTGTATCATAGTAATGAATATGAACGAAAAGAGTAAAGGAACAATTTCTAAAAATTATTCACAATGCATTCAACATTTATTGAGGAATAGTGGACATTAGTGATGATGGACTGTGGTTAGA
>NC_090725.1:222623294-222625794 GCF_036898095.1 Palaemon carinicauda | reverse complement strand
CTCTCGGCTCGTCACATTGGTGACCCTGGAGTGACTTGCTCCTCCTGCCACCCCCCACCAACGTTACTATGACACCCTGGAAACATACCTTCTGCAGCAGAACTCGCTGTCGCCAGCCGCCCGTATAGCAAAGCTTTCTCAGTTCTCTCAACAACCATTTGGGGACCAAAGGGCTTCACTCGTCCTCAGGGAAATGACCATTATCGCTCACCTGTAACCTGCCGCAGACGGCTCTCCTCGTGAGGTGAACCTTCTTCTTGCCATTTGGGTACGCCGCCTCCCCGAACCTGTACGCGCTGCCATACCCGATGACGATAATTTACCCATAAAGGACATGATGATCAAAGTCGATGCCCTCGTGGACACTAACTTCACGACCTTCAAGACCTCCATCAATGCCTCCACTCCTGACGAAGAGGACACCTGTACCAACCGTGTGTCACACGATCGTACATAGTAACATTTCTCTCTTTTTTTTTTTTTTTTTTAGTATAGTTTCCTTTGTATCTTCGATCTCTCATCGCACTGATAACGACCTGAGTCAACTTTCTGTTTTTCTCACTGTTAAATGTTAACAGAAACCGTCGTTGGTTGAACATTTAACAGCCTGTTATATGTTATGGCCTTTCTGCCCGCAATTGATGTTTATATATAATGATGTTCTGTAATAAAAGTTACTCAGTTGCTTTCATCCCGCTTTTGAGTCACAACCTTCTCTCGGCTCGTCACACTTGTAGCTCATTCATCTACAAAATATGAAAACCAGAAAAGATTCTGATATAACATACATACTTTGCATCATTTCCCTGTATCATCCTATGCATTCTCTTGCTGAGAGGATATTAAGGCACTTCTTTTATAATAAATCTTTTCCCTCATCTGTCAACTTCCTCTTACCACTTCCCAATAATCCACAATTTATACAATATCCTAAAACATTTTCATTTTTCCTTTCGCCCTTGTTAACCCTTTTCAACAAATCTATATACGTCTACACTTCTCCTACTTTCATTTCTTCTTGTATCACAAACGCCAAACAAACGCGTTTTCTTTCTTTCATTTGTATTCATTGTCAGCACTGCACTTTAATTACCAACGACATTAAAAGTGTATTGCTAAACTTTTGCATAAGCCCTGATACCTCATTTGCTCGACATATTCTTTATCCACCTGTTCTAAACCTTATTGATCGTTATACAATTCCATATATCTGTAAAACGAGTTGCTTCAATGTTTTTGCTCACCCATAGTATTTTTTTTTTTTTAATTCATATAACTCAAATGTTTCCTTTTGCATAAGTTTTGAAACTGGCCTATCTTAAGTATTTAATGCTATTCTTAGGTACATTCAGTTTATACTTATGTATACTATAAATTTTTACTGATATGGTCGAAACATGTGATAAGAATGAATGAGTAGTTAGAAAAGTGATAGGTAATCAAGCATCACAGCTCAGACCTTTGCTAGGTCCTGTAAAATCATTGACAAAGGATGTATGATTTACACCAGATCAATATTTAGATGGTTATAGAATTTTTTAGGACGCTTTAAAATCCTATTCCTTAGGATTACATTTAACATCATTTAGAGCCAATTCAGGGAAGAAACTATGATAATAAATTAGATGTAAAAATTAAGTCGGCATCGTACCTCAGTCTTATTCTATATCTGTACTAATAACGGCATTTTTGTCATTGTGTGGAGTTTTCTCAAAAGCATTGACTTATTCTGAGATGAATAGTTAACAGTTGCTTATACATCAAGGACTGAAAACCGCCGAAATGTAGAGTGACGCACATAAACTAAAACAAAAAAATGCACCAGTTGCCAGGTTACACAATAAAAAGCGCAACTTGAAATAACTATCTTTTAATAACGTCGTGGACAACAGTACCCCTCCAATTTCATTTTCTCATCAACAAAAGCATTTTTATCTTTTGATTAATATAACAGGACACTATTTCGGAAAAGTGTTTGAGAAAATTCTCACAAATCCAAAACAAATTGTTCAACCTATTTCTTTGATGATGAAACACGTAACAAATTCCTTTATTCTCTGCTTTGTTTCAGGCATGCAATAAGCTGCCATTTTGTGGGGGAGGTGGTTTTTATCAGTTATAAATTGTTTTAACTAGGACAGTGATATCTCGATAAAGGAAAGGAAAGGAAGAATTAAAAAAATCGCAACAAAGCTATAAATCATAATTATGATGTAACTACAACACCCACAAGTGTGCTTCACTGAACTCCTAGGACCTCTACGCTATATTCTATAAGGGGGAGGACGATATTCGGAAATTAGTTATTAGATTGATATTTTTTAAACGTTCAGTTTCATTATATTTATAAAAAATTTATGCCATTTCTTGCAATATACCTTTCAACGATATCTTTCACATGAGCTAAAAGTTTATTATTATTATTATTATTATTATTATTATTATTATTATTATTATTATTATTATTATTATTATTATTATTATTATCAAGATACAACAC
>NC_090725.1:222590794-222618294 GCF_036898095.1 Palaemon carinicauda | reverse complement strand
AGGGAGTGGGAAGCTCTGAACGGCTGCTATCTTCTCAGGGAGGGGATGGACTCCTTCAGGAGTGATGCGGTGCCCTAAAAACAACACTTCGTTGGCGCCAAAGGTACACTTGTCATACCAGACTACAAGGCCGCTTTGTTACAGGCGGTCGAGCACGATGTGCAGGTGATGGAGGTGTTCCTCTTTTGAGGAAGAGAACACAAGTATGTCGTCCACATAACATACGCAGAAGCGCAGGTCCCCGAAGATGCCATCCATGAGACATTGAAAAGTGGCCCCAGCATTACGAAGGCCAAAACAGGAGTAATTGAAGGTGTATGTACCAAACAGAGTGGTGATGGCGGTCTTGTGGATTTCTTCTGGGTTCATAGGCAACTGATAATACCCCGCCAGGAGGTCGAGCGTAGAGAAAACCTTCGCTTTGTGCAGGTAGGAGGTCATGTCAGCGATGTAATCCCAGCATGGACAGAGGGAGCCGTCTTTCTTCAGAATGATGTGTAAGGGTGACGACCATGGGCTGGAGGCCTTTTGGCAAAGGCCCATTTATTCTATTTCGGCGAACGTCTGTTTGGCGGCTGCCAGTCGTTCCGTTGCCAGACGTCTGAATTTTTACGAAGACTGGGGGTCATTTTGTCTTGATATGGTGATAAATACCGTGCTTGGCTGGAGCCGTGGGTGTTTGGCAAAATTCTGGACGGAAAACTTCCGTGTACGACTTGAGGAGGTGGGCGTAGGCATCTGTGGGTGCGCTTATATGGAGAGCGAGGTTGGAGGGGGCGGGTTGAAGAGGTGTCGATAAGCACAAGTCTGTGTTGACAAATCATTGGGGGGGCAACATTGACCAGAAGGTGAAAATGAGAGAGGAAATCAGCACCGAGGATTGCCAACGAGAAACTTCCAATTAAATTTACCATTTCCAAACGATAGTGGGAGGTTCTCGTAACTGTATGTGGGTATTGCAGATCCGTTGGCAGATACCAGGCGGACGTCAGCAGACGTAGACAGACTACGTCGTGTCCTGAAGAGTTCCCTTGGCAAAAGAGAACGACAAGCATCCGTGTCTACCAAAAATAGCACGACCGTTCCTGCGTCATGTAAAAAGAAAAGATTAGAAACACGGGAGGACACCACCAGGAGCGATGGCCTACTTACATGTCTTTTGGCCACTAACAATCTTTGGCACATATCTTTGCGGCTGCCCTGAATCTGTAGTGGTAGTAGCAAAACTGTGGCCGATGGGCGGCAGTAGGGGGCTGTAGAATTCGTTGGTTGGGGCGTGAGCGAGTGGTGGGTGATGGGTGGCTTTGTCGCCACTTTGGCATGTCACGGGGTAGGTGTATATGTCCTACGGCATTCATGTCAGCTTCGGTTGACGTTGAATAGGCGTCCTCTTTATCAGGAGTGGAGGCATTGATGGGGTCTTGAAGGACGTGAAGTGGCTGTCCATAAGGGCGTCGGCTTTGGTCATCAAGTATGGCAGCGCATACAGGTTTGGGTAAACGGCGTATCCAAAGAGCACAAAGTAGGTTCACCTCACAAGGAGAACCGTCTGTGGCAGGTTGCAGGCGAGCAATACTGGTCATTTCCCTATGGACAAGCAATGCCCTTTGGTTCCCCAACAGCTGCTGAGAGAGCTGAAAAATCTTTGCTATACGGGCGGCTGCTGACGGTCAGTACTGATGCAGAAGGTATGTTTTGAGGGCATCATACGCTATTGGCGGGTCTCCTTGTTCAGAAAGCCAGTCGGACTTTTCCGGGAAGGTGCCCTCTGTTATCGCCGCGAGAACATAATCCGTGTTGGTGGTTGACCGAGTTGCGCTGAAACGAAGCAAACGCCTCTCCGCTTGTTAACGACGAAAGTTTCAATGAGGCGGCGCCAATTTCCGTAGAGTTCGCCATAGTACCAATGACGGAAGGGCGAGGGGGTTTGGAAGGCGGGAGGAGTGAGTTGACTTCTGGGGTCACAAATGTGACTGGCTGAGAGAAGGTTGTGACTCAAAGGCAGGATGAAAGCATCGGAGTAAAGCTTATTACAGAACATTCGTTTATATATATACATAAACTCCAGGCAAAAAGGGCATACAAAACATAACAGGCAATTTCATGCTCAACCCACAAGATCACCGGTTAACAGTTAACGGTGAGAAAAACGTACATGTTATTTCAGGTTCCTATCAGTGCGAGGGAGAGTGAAGATACAAGTATGATACACACTAAAAATGAAATATCGTTACTATATACGATTGTGAGACACACGGTTGGTACAGCAGTTTGGTGTTAAGATGTAGGAAAAGAAAAAGACTAAAGAAAGAGACGAAAAGATAAGAAAAACGGAAGGGCATTATCTCGAATGTGCAAGAGAACATGCCGGAATTGGTGAATGGTGGTTGAATGAACTGTTGTTGAGCGTTTTAAGTAGGTATGTAGGGCAGCTAATTTTCCAGCGAGTTTCCACAAAAGTGAGTTCATCTGTAACCCTGATTCATCTGTTGAAAAGTGAATATGGCATAAAAGGTGTTTTGCATTTTTTTCTGATGTCGCCAAGTGTAAAAGCACGTCTAAACACATACACATGAGCGTGCGCACACACACACACACACACACACACATATATATATATATATATATATATATATATATATATATATATATATATATATATATACATACCATATATATATTTATATTCATATATATATATATATATATATATATATATATATATATATATATACATATATATGACGACAGATTAAAGGGGGATATATTCCTGAAAGTGTTTTCTTTTGGAATAAATACAAATTACCGTGTAATATGCAAAACATGTTGCCCGAAAAAGAGGTAAGGTGAAAATGTAGTCTTTCCCTTGAATCCGTTGCACTTAGAATTAAATCATGCTTTTAGAATGGGGTCATGCACGAGTTGACGCAATAAGACCTTTTTTCTTGTAATGCGTTACACCAAGAAGATGGAACTCGCGAAAAGTGGTGTTGTAACTCCTTATTGCTTCGAAACGAATCCACTTTTATCCTTGTAAACCTCTTCCACCATTGTAACTGTAAATTGAACATGAGAATCCTGTTCTAAGATTGCAGAATTGTTACTAGTTCGCTCTCTCTCTCTCTCTCTCTCTCTCTCTCAGACATGAAAATAGAATTAAGAACTGAAATTGGTTTTATTGATGATACCACAGACATCCGCATGGAATTAACAGAAATAAAAAACAAAAAAAAAAAAATACTCGGATTTTCTCAATATTTTAGAAAGCCAAATAATAATAATAATAATAATAATAACAAGTGAGCAAGTCCTGAACGCGGACATGGTCCTCGTAGAGGACATACCTCCGCCAAGGTGACCTAGAGCGCCATATGTCCTAGAATCATGAATTGATGTGACTTCGACTTTCAAGTAACGTTTGACCTTTAATTTAGCTTTGTTCATTTGCCACTGATACTTAATATGACATTGATATAATGCACCAATATGACCTTGACCTTTGACCTTTATAAATTTGAACATCACCCATGGGTTGCGCCTGGACTAGGACTTCCCTGTTGGCTTATGCAAAAGTCAGTGCTTTATTTCTGTCTCTTGATATGGCCACTTATGTCATAGTGACACCAGTGACCCCTGTGACCTTGACCTTGGGGTGACCTTGACCAAAATTTAATCAGTTCTTCCATACACATTGGGGAACTACTTGGCCAAGTTTGAAGTGATTCCGTGTAGAAATGTGGCCTCTACGTTGTCCACAGACAGACAGACAAACAGAGAAACAAACAAACAAACAAACCGAACCGAAAACATAACCTCCGCCGCTTGGCGGAGGTAATAATAATAATACTGATGCTACTACTATTACTACTACTAATACTACTACTACTACTAATAATAATAATAATAGAGCCTAGCAAAGGCTTTCACTTCTAGTAGAATATCGGTAGCAATTTCCAGATGAAGCAGGAATTGCCAGGTTGGATAGGATTGAAATATGTTTAATTCATGGCAACCAATAAAGGTTGGCAATTCCTTAAAAATCATAATACAAAAAATTTGTTGGCAAAGAAGATATAAAAGTGAAGTTTTTCGAGATCATGTGTAGAGAAAATTTTAGTTTTTAAATTACTGCTGTGCAGATAGATGCAAATATAGAGCCTTGTAACTTAGCCTATAAAAGAATGGTTTTCCATTAGGTACATGGATATTTTACATATATGCATAATGGGAATTTTTCTTTTATTTAGCGCAAAGGCTATCGTGTGAGGACATGATCGTATAGACACCACTCCTTTTTAACTAACTCAAGAAATCAAGAAAAGTTTACCTAAAGGAAAGCAAGAACGAGGAATAGATAACCCTTTAGTGAGCTTTAGCCTTACAGAGGTAGACTCTTACACGTATTTTATCAGTGAAAACTATTTACCGTATTTATTAGTTTTAATTTGATGTCATATACACATACCCTGAAGTCAAGGTTAATCTAATCTATTATCGGTGGCCACGTAGGACTTACCGCTAGCCGTCCAATTTGTGTAATTTTAACGAGCATGTTTCAGTAGTTCTATTGACTTACCCTGTTCAAAAGATCCTATGTAACTAGTTTGTTGGTGCTAAAGAGCCAATATTTGTTCGGTGTAAGTTACATTTAACCAATTCTCGAATCAAATCTTACATATCTTCGACCATTTCTCATGCATACGATCATAGGGGTAAGTTTCGTTTAGCCTGTTCTTCGGTGTTCTAGACCAAAACTGTCTATTGTCATCTCACCAGTTAAGTTGTCATAAATAGCTAATTGCTGCCTCGGTCAGTAACATCGTTATCTGTTTTGATCATTCTTCGAGCCTTCATAATCTTCATATTGTTTACTTCCGAATATATTGGGGACCGTTACATTTTGCGTATAAAAATTCTTAATCAACTAATTGTTTGAAGGCAATTCAGCTTCGCTCCTGATTTTTCATGTGGTCGGAAGCTAAAAGTGGATCTTTTCCAAAGGCCAACATACATAAAATTAGTACTATATAACATGTTCAACCTTTTTCAAAGCACAGTCCTTCCACCCCCCCCCCCCCCTTGAATTACTGTATACAGTATGTTGTGCCTTAAGTTACCTTAAGTGTGGTTAGAGAGAGAGAGAGAGAGAGAGAGAGAGAGAGAGAGAGAGAGAGAGAGAGACTGGATACTATGTTAATGACAGTATAGGGTAGGTCATTGATAGTTGACATTAATTAAATTTTTTCTTGTAATAAGTCACACAAAAAATAATATACTGAGTCTGAATTCATGTTTTATGTACGTGTGCAAATAGAGAAATTAGGAAACTTTCAATTTCCCGCTATGTTTTTGTCATTTGAATTATATGTCCAATAATATTATACAATGAAGCTAAAAAGGTAACGTAATTTTATCGGTATAGTTAAGGAAAAACTGATTATAAGTGGCAAATGATTATTTATTTGTTAAGGCTTTTGTAGAAGTTTTGTATTAAAGTATTTTTTTTTTTATCTTTTATTATAAAAATACAATTACATCTTAGCAATTTACATTATATACGTAATTATTCTTTACAAAATACTGATATGAACTACATTGTTTGAAATAGTTATAAATCAGCTCAATACAAATTAAATAAATTAATAAATATATAATATGCAATAAATTTTATTGTACAAACGTTCTTAACTTATAATTATGTTACATATTTAAGTAATTATCATAAATGTACTCTTTTGTAAATATCTTATTTAATTCTTTTTTTAAAGTATTCCTTATTAAATTTTTTTTTGTTTTTAACATTCTATTTCTTATGAATATAAGTGAATTTGGGTCATCCGTTAACAGTCCTATAGATCGCCCATACCACACTCCTGCAAAAAAATCGTATGAAAGTATTAGTGTATTTAATCATGAACAATAAATATTACATAATGAGAAACTAATATTATAAAACTATCAAAACGTAATTTAAGATAATTAGTTGTCATTGAGTATAACAATGTTATATGTCATATTATTAATGATAAGAAGTCATAATAAAATTTTATAGCATATATCTATTATTCATTTAAATAGTGTTTGTTTTAGTTTTCTGATATCTTTTAAAGAAAAACGTCAGAAGTTTAATGTCGCTCTCTCTCTCTCTCTCTCTCTCTCTCTCTCTCTCTCTCTCTCTCTCTCTCTCTCTCTCTCTCTCTCTCTCTCTCTTTTAATAGCCAAAATAATAGTTACAAATATCATAAGGAGTTGTCTCATGGGTAGTTACTCAGTTGAAAGTCACTCTAAATTTCGTGGTAAATACTACCTAAACACCATGCCTTTAATTTCCCTTTTCCTGATACAGAATTATGTATTTTATTTGGTTATATTTTCAACAGCAAAAAAATAATGGTTAATAAAAAAGTTGAAAATCATTACAAATTTCCTACTAAGTATTACCTATATGAAGTGCCCTTAATTTTGCTTTTACTGATATAAAACTGCTTTTCATTTTGTTATATATACCATCAACTGTCCCCCCCAAAAATATAATTTCAGTTTGGCAAAATCAACAAAATATATAATTGAATGTATTCAAATATTTTTTCATTTCCATTAACATCTCAGTAAGTAGTAAAAAGAGAAAATACCAATAAACATACACATAATATTATACGGTGTTATACTAAAGTTTTACATATAGTTTAAGGACAATTAAAGATTATTCATGAATGACCTGCCTTAAGTATAGCACATAATATTATACGGTGTTATACTAAAGTTTTACATATAGTTTAAGGACAATTAAAGATTATTCATGAATGACCTGCCTTAAGTATAGCACCCTGACTAAATCAACAGCATTTATGAAGAACTTTTTACATTATACTATACATTGTGAGGTACTTTAATTGATATTATGTATTTACGATTCCATATCATAGGTATTTATTAGATGACAAACTGTCACTCATATCGTAAAGTCAACAGACAACAAGCCCTATGTCTTTGGGGGATGGACAGCTAGTTAGGACAGAATTGTAGAGAGAAAGACAGTAAAGTGCACATGAGCGTACTTTCCTCCTCTCATGTAGATAACTTTAGTAAAGGGGTAACGGATTACCATAGTGCAGTGGCTATGGCACTAACATATACCGGAAAAAAATGTCTATATGTTTAAAAGCCTGGGTAGCATTAAATAAAAAAAGGAGTCATAAAGGCAATTCACAAAAAAATAAACATACCGGGAAATCCCGGGATCCAGGGGCAGACATCCTCCCAAAATGAGAAACTCTAGTTCGGAGGGCCTATTCGTAATTTAGTTTGAAAAATTATATTGAAAGCTCACCGGATCATATTTCAAAACAGTAAATATTTTTCATAAAAATTTATTTCGAGATATACTTTTCCCCATTCTTTCTTCGTATGTAATTTCCTTCATTTACCTTAGTTCCTTTTTTTATTTCATTCTGTAGCTAGATATTTGTTGAGTTTAAGTCAAGGTGAAAGAGTAGCCAAATCAATTGATGTTTTAATCCTATGGAAGTTACATGCGAGTAGGTCTATAAAATAGTATGGTCTTCCATTCGCTTCATAGAATTTTTTTATTAAATCTATTATCAGAGCGGTTTTGGTCTCACGTTTCCGTAAGGTCACGCTTCCATAACGGAAGATAGTATGGTCCTTCATCAGTGAATAAAAGAACCATAATGTGTATTATTCCTCTCACTCCAAATATCGACAGGAAGTTGCATAAAAAATAACGGATATTGTATTTTTTGATAGTATTACTGCACTACACTTAAAAAACAAAAAAAGAGGACAAATATCCTTTATTTTTAAGGTTTCGCCTTACTTTCATGACAGCAGCAGGCACAAAGATGAAACTTACTTGGTCCACTTGGCAATGACCTGGAACTTTAGGAGCACACTGATAGTCCCTCAGAGTTCCGCAGCGCCCCACGCAGGAGAGACCTGAACTAATTTGAAAACCTACATAATTGTAATATTCCATATTTAGCCCTTTCAGTTGCTCATACCCTGTCCATATCTTTTCATACATGGAACAGTTCCAGACGTGAAAACAATCAAAACATTAAGAAGAAGAGATTTCTAATGAAGCAATCAAGGTCCTTTAAATATAATCGACCTTGGAAGCAATGTTCAAGCACCACTCCCGTAGGATGTGGGAGCATATTGATACTCAACAAGATGACCAAAGGAAATTCTTTTTCATATATGTACAGTTCACCTTCAGATTTTTTTTCAGAATTTAGATTGTTTTCAGACCTTCTTCAATCCCGTCTGGTGTTGATGTTAAGAAGAAAAAAAAATCTGATAGACTGCTAACTGCATCGCAGGAGTGCAAAATGTTAGGTGCTCAAATTTGAGATCTATACATATTATTATTATTATTATTATTATTATTATTATTATTATTTTTTTTTTTTTTTTCAGTAAAGAGATTTGCAAGATTCCGTTCAGTTACATGGGGTCTGGTACAGAGTCTAGCATGGCCTTTGGAGCCACCTTAGCAGGAAGCGACCACCCCTACTTGCATGAGAATGGAGCCTTCAGTTCAGGGCATACAATTGCTGGGCCCGGAGCAACACTCTATCACCGGGTCCTCTTTCTGAAATGTAACTTGAACTGTTGCCACCGCCCACACCCTTGTTATCATCAATCATTTATACCCTGCTTATCTTTCTTCATTAGCTTCAATGGGAAACTGTGCCAGAAGTAAAAATAATCGAACCATTAAGCTAAGGGTGAATTAGATGTAGCAATATGAAGCATAACCAGCTCCCATTAATATTAACTTGTCTAGCTCCTCTCCCTAAGGGAAAAGTGACTTTAACAACATTATATATTATGTATAAAGGGAAATCTTTGATGATGAGTATAACTGACTTCTAACTCTGAGTCAGAATTTGAATTGTTCTATGGTTTCAAATATCTTCCAATTACCATTAGTAATGTTGTATGCAAACAAAAAAAGCAAACATCCCCATATGGCCGTTTTGGTGTTGAAATGTATGCACTACATAGTAGTTTTCATTAGCAATGGCTGTCTCAAAAAGTTCGCAATTATTGGTGTTCCTCTTACCATATATTGCTGCATATTTATTTATTTACTTGTGCCAGTAATTGTTAACTTGCAGCCTTGTATCTAGTTCATCATTTCAAAATTTCTAATGTTCATTACATGTAATAAGTACGTGTTTGCATGTATTATACTAATATTCGGTGTGAAATATGTTTATTAATCTTTTTGTAAGTCGAGTAAATTTATTCGTACCCCTGTGGATAAATCAATAGTATTAACATTTTCTACTAACATTTACATGGTCTCATATTCGCATTAAACTATATCCTCAATCAATTAAGTAGTGCCAGTACGCATTACTTTCATCATTTGGTTACTATTGGCAAAAATAATGATCTCTCGAAGCTCAAATTAGACAGCACCCTTTACATGTAGGTGATATTTTCCTGGTTATAGTTTTGAGGATTGATGGTTCTAGTGAGTTTTAGTTTCAGTAAAGGTAAACTAAATTTATGTTGAGATACTTGGGATTTTAAGGGCCTAGATTTTATTCCATTAAGTCGGCAAACTTATCTTAGTACCATATCGTATGATGGGAAGTTTCATGACCATATTATTGTTGGAATTATGTTATATTGAGGCCAGATTTAAAACTGGTTTTTAATCTTCTATACACGTGGACCTCTGTAACCATCCCGAGTCATAGAAAATTTCAGGAATACTTCAAACATTTCCCAGACGAATGATATTTATATAATCTTGCCCAAGCTTTTCTCATAAGGAAGCTTAGGCTAATGCCTTTAGCCCCTATGCATTTTGAGTAAGTTTGTGCTTCCCATTCAAGTGACCAGTAGTTTTTAGATTATGGTGAAGTATGATACTGCCTGATAAACTTTTTGATCGGGGCACAGAGCACTGTTTTTTTTTTACTATTAATGTTATCCTCTCTATAATCTTTGTATATCATATCAATTATGGGGAACTGCAATGGAGAATGCAGTTGATGTTGTCAATAGCAACATGAATGGAAATTGCGAAACCCTTCAAATTCTTGTCAAAGTTTCCGTACATTAACAATCTTCAAGCATTTTTGTCATAAAACTCCTTATGCAATTGGGAAAATGCCAGTGAAAAGGGGTATATCTTAACCTAGACTATGATAGTGTCGTACTTGATCTGGATGATCCCCCATTAACCTCAACCAATAAGCAAAATACAAACTATTTTAGGTTGAATCTTTTTTGTTGTACTCAGTCCTTACAGAGGGCTAGCATCTTAATTGATCCCATGAGGTTCATTGGTCCTATGCACACATTATCTTACCAGAAACTAGTAAAATATAAGTTCTGAATGTAAAACGTTTTAGATCACCCATCCTTAAATGCTGGATTTGCGACAACAAGAGTTTGAAGGCCTATGATTTGTGTTCCCTTTCCTCACTGACTAGATATAAAAACTGGAGTCACACGTGATTTACCATCACCTTTCTGTTTTTGTATATATCTACAAGCATAGTTCATTAAAAGTATTCATGAACTACTTTATCAAAATAACAAAAGATTCACAGGCTATATCCCATCAATTATCCACATACATGAAAATGATGGCTAGTTACTATATTTATATCTTCCAAGCAAGGAATCCTCAACCTTGATATCCAATTTGTAGATGATGTCCAGTTATCGGTTGGGTACGACTCAACGCAGCCAACTCGATGGCAGGCCGACTCGATGTCAGGCCAACTCAATTTGATGGCTTTTTAAAGTTAATACACTGATGATGGCTGAACATTCAAATTGGTATTTATCTCGTATGTGCACTTTAGCATTGCTAATAATTCTTTGAGTATATCACTGGAAAATATACAATACAATTCCTATTCTTAACTACCCTCCGGTTCATCTGCAATATTTCCATAGCTAACTTTTAAATTGAAATAGATCTGTTTTTTTGCACCTTAAGTGGAATTCGCTAATCATTTTTTTTTTTTTTTACACTTAGTATACAAACAGTTACACACACGTTTTAAGGCAGAGAGGAAAACAAAAGGAACTGAAGGAATTGGATGATTATTCCCAAAATCCATGTTCTGCAAGTGTGAAGGCAATGAAAGTCACAACGCAGATGATAGTGCGTGCAACAGCAATCATCGAAAATCAAAGTGTCATCATTAAGGGAAGTTTTAGCAAATGCCTCACAAGGCATTCACTGAAGTACACCAAGTCCTACTGGAATGTTTTTGTATGAACCTAACGTATTGAATTTACCTAGCATCGAGTCGGCTGCATCAACTTAGCCTAGCATCTAGTTGGCTACACCAAATTGGCTACAACGGGCTGTCTCATTCCCTCAATTATATCTGATTAATGAGACCTCACTTTACTATTTTTTTTCTTATTTCTAAAGAAATGTGATCAAGGGACTGATTATTAAAAATTTCATCGAGTACTGTATTTAATCGACTGGAAAGCTAAAGCTGTATGACAATATGCTTTAATTCTAAAACATGACGCAGCAATGTCTTGACCTCTGGGTTGATAAGAGAGTGATACCTATACATAACAGCTATCAAAGTCTTCCATGTGCAAAAACATTACTAAACAATTACTAATTCATTCAATCAAAACTAACAGATGAAACCTTTTACAGAATACTATGCAAAATCACAATATTCACCATAACTCCAAATAAGACACTAAATTCTTTGCTATTCCAATTTGATCTTCATAACCGTATATATGGTTGCCAGGTTATTGAAAAATATATGTTAGGCATTAATTTCACCTCTCGCCAGAACATGATTCCAAATATGAGCTATGCTTAAATCTTTCTAAAGCAGCATATTTTCATCTTCATATCGAGATACTCTAATGCAATTCTAAATGGAAATAATTGTAATTTTGAACTGATTATTTGTGGAATTTAGGGGTATGAAATTATTTATGTGAATATTTTTTTTTATATATACAAAATGTCATTCATAATACAAATTAGTAAAATTTGAAAGATCGTGTATAGTTTTATAAAAAAAAAGAAGAAATATTGCACAGTATATAAAATAATTCACCATTAATTATTCACCCGTAAAATCTATAGGTTGATCAAAATGTTTGAAACACGTTATCTTTATTTATTAAAAAAGATTTTAAGGAGCATACATACACTGAAATTAATAAAAATATATCATAATACAAAAATCCTATTTTCATTTACTTACAATGGCAAAAGTCTTCATGAATTCTATTCAGATTGTTGATGTAAGACATTCCAAGAATTATAAACAGCAGCTGAGCTTAACCGGTTGCTTGTTCAAAATATCTTCTGATAACACTATACCAACTTTTCTTTTAAATATTTTCTATATAAAAAATCTGTAAATTTATGATGCTTTAATATTTAGCCAAACACATGATCCATATGTTTTCCGTACCCGTTATCTTGTATCTTACCCAATCCTGACCTTGAATACTTGGGAAAGCAAACAGTTCCTGAGTCTCACTTGCCTGATTCGCCTATATAATAACAATTATGGATAATCCCAATGGGTAACCGGGGTTTTGAGTGGGGATTGCCGCGAAAACATAGTCTGCTTTGCTAATTGAACGAGTCATGCCCTTGATGTGAAACTGAACTTCGGCACGCTGGAAGCAAGCGGACACTTTTCTGTTGACAAATGGCTAGAGTTTTAATGATGCAGCATGGTATCGCAGAGTCAGGATCGGTGTGTGGCATAGTTACAAGGGAAGGTCGTGGTGGTGGTTGACAAAAAAGGAAGTGAGGAGCTGATCACTCCCGAGGTCTTTTGCTGATAGAGAGGCAAGGTGACAAGTAAACTTTATTCAACAGATAACGAGCTAATATACAAGCAATTGTTTTATTATCAGTGTGTGAGAAAACGGAAGGCAAGAAAAAGCAACAACATTGCATTATATGAGTATGTATTAAACGCACGCGGCCCAGTGTGCATAATATTATGACAAATATTGAAAGAAAGCTATAAATTTTCAATTATTCTTCCTTTAATATTTACATATTCAATATATTCAGCCATTACATCAATTTCATCTTTATAAAGCTGACTTATACATCTATATAGTAAAATGTATACTGTTGCATTTAAATTCCTGATATTCTTGTGAATGTCAATTCAGTAACAATCTCTTCATATTTTTAATTATCTTAACATTTTCTCATATTTTATACCTTTTGCGAAAATGTTATTGAAGTAAGATTCATTTTTTTTTTCTTCTATTTCGCTGAAATTAGTTCAAATTAAGAAACAACGTAAAAATAAAATCAACAGGTTTTTCAATAAAATTATCTACATGTGTGTTCTTACAGTAATTTTTAAAGAAAATTAGATTACAATCACTGCTTTTCTGTTACTATTTAAAGCATAGAATCTTGGCAAATTATATAAAACTATATTTTTGGATTTGACATTTTGCTATTATTATACATAACACATCAGTGACACTTTCTATGATTTTTTTCATTATCACATTTTACCCAATTCCTTTCATATATATATTTGGTGAAAGATTTATTGATTTTGAATTTATTATATATCTACATAACTGTGCAATATCGAAGACAGTTTTTCTCCGGACGGGCTGTTTTCCAAATAGTTTTCAGAATAGCATGGAAAATGCATTTAAGTTTCTCCATTTATTATTTGGTGTCGACACGTGCTTCAATTCACTTCGTGAACATTCTTCAGGACTACGTTTAGTGATGGAATTTCACTTTGATATAAAGGCATTGGTGGTGATATATATATATATATATATATGTATATATATATATATATATATATATATATATATATATATATATATATATATATATATATATATATATATATATATATATATATATATATATATATATATATATATATATATATATATATATATATATATATATATATATATATATATATATATATATATATATACAGTATATATATATATATATATATATATATATATATATATATATATATATATATATATATAAATATATATATATATATATATATATATATATATATATATATATATATATATATATATATATATATATATATATATATCTAGTACCGCTAGAGATTACGATCTATTTTCTCTTTGACCACACATATACTGAATATTCTGGCATATTCTTAACATATTCTCAGCTGTCCTCTTACACATATCAGCACTAAAGTTACCAAACAATTCTTTTTCTCTCATGGGGTTAACTACTGCACTGTAATTGTTCAGTGACTACCTTTTTCTTGGCAAGGGTAGAGTAAACTATTTAGTTATGTTAAGCAGCTTTTGTAGGGGAAGGACACTCAAAAATCAAACCATTGTTCTCTATCCATTGTACTTGGATAGTGCCATGGCCTTCCACTATTTTGGGTTAGAGTTCCATCGCTGGAGGGTACTCTTGGGGGCACTATTTTATCTTACTTTGCTTCCTGATTTTTTTTTTTTTAAATAAGTTATAATTTATATAGGAAATATTATTACTTTTCATGAAATATTTGTTTTCCTTGTCCCCTCTCCTCAGTTGGTTATTATCCCTGAAGAAGCCCCTGGGTTAGCATCCTGCTTTTCCAACTAGGGTTGTAGCATAGTAAGTAATCATTATATAAATTATATATATATATATATATATATATATATATATATATATATATATATATGTATATATATATATATATATATATATATATATATATATATATCTATATATATATATATATATATATATATATATATATATATATATATATATATATATATATATATATATAATGCTACTTGGTATATCATAAATGGGAGACAAAGACAGAAACTGTATTTTGATAGTTTTCTGGGAAGTAATGAAACTCAGAAGGTAGAATACAGTAAGTATTCCAGTGTTTATAGAGAAGTAAAAAGAAAAGTCAGTAAAGACTAGAGAGAATTATTTGACAGTAAAGCAGATGAGGCTGACAAAGCTTTGAATTTAAGTAGTGGTTATGGTGTAAGAATTGTTCATAGAATTATTTATGAAATCTCTACTGGGGCAAAGAGGAAGTATGTACCCATCAAAAAGAGATGTGGATCTGTTATAACAACATAAAAAAAAAAATACAACGTTGGATGGAACACTTTAGTAAGGTTATGAATGGGACATACGAAGTGTGTGCGAGTGTGTGTATACGTTTGTGTATGGGCGGGTGCGTGTATTTTTGTGTGTTTGTTCGTGTGCATGTGTGGGTACACATATAATAAATGTATTTGGCAAACAATTAAAATACCGAACTACTGAAAGCAAAGTTCAGTTTTCCATTAGAAAATGATCATATTAACAACAATAATATGAGTAAATATAGAGGCCACACAAATATTTCTTAGATTTTACAAAAATATTCGATAAATTTGTGATTATAGTTTTAAAAGTAACAACCATTAACTCTCTAAAACTCAAAATTTTAGATTAAAAACCTAAATCCAAATAATGTCGAATTCCCTCATGGTAGATTTAAAAGTTTTACCTTAAAAAAAAAAAAAAAAAAAAAAAAAACACCTGTACAAAAATAAAAAATACTCCCCTCATGACACAAGCAATAAATTAATTCAGAAAATGAGATGCACAATTAAACCATTTTCTTTTCGACAAAATTAACGAGGATGCTTACTTCCCTTAATAATGTTTATTTGGTCATCTGTCAAGTTTCCCTTGTTTTGGCCAGGGCACCAGTCACCCGTTGAGATATTACCGCTCGAGGGTTAGGGGACCTTTGCTGGATCCTTCTCTCTGGTTACGGTTCATTCCTCCCCCCAACACACACACACGGGATAGTTTACCCTATTCTTTACATATTCTCCTCTGTCCTCATACACCTGACAACAATGAGATTATCAAATAATTCTTATTCACCCAATGTATTACTGCGCCGTAATTATTCAGTGACCACTTTCCTCTTGGTAAGGGTAAAAGGGTACTTTATATCTAAGGTAGCAGCTGTTCCAGAAGGACATTCCAAAATCAAACTATTGTTCTCTATGTTCGGGTAGTGCCACAACCTCTGTACCATGGTCTTTCACAGTCTTGGGTTGGGGTTCTCTTGCTTGAGGGTGCACTCGGGCAAACTATTTTATCTTATTTCTCATCCTCATGCTTTGTTCAAGTTTTATAGTTTGTATAGGAGATATTTATTTTAATGTTTCCGTTCTTAAAATATTTAATTTTTCCTTGTTTCCTTTCCTCACTAGGCTCTTTCCCCTTTGAAGCCCCTGGGCGTTTAGCATTCTGTTTTTCCAACTAGGGCTGTAGTAGAGAGTTGTAGTAGGTTTGCCTGGGCACAAGCCACCCGTTAAGATACTGCCGCTAGAGAGTTATGGGGTCTTTTGACTGGCCAGACAGTAGTACATTAGATCCTTCTCTCTGGTTTGCGGTTCATTTTCCTTCTGCCCCCCCCCCCCGCCACACACACCGAATAGTCTGGCCTATTCTTTACATATCCTCCTCTGCCTCATATACCTGACAACACTGAGATTACCAAACAATTCTTCATACTGCACTGTAATTGTTCAGTGGCAACTTTCCGCTTTGTAAGGGTAGAAGAGACACTTTAGCTATGGTAAGCAGCTCTTCTAGGAGAAGGACACTCCACAATCAAACCATTGTTCTCTAATCTTGGGTAGTGTCATAGCCTCTGTAGCGTGGTCTTCCACTGTCTTGGGTTAGAGTTCCCTTGCTTGCGGGTGCACTCAGGCACACTATTCTATCTTATTTCTCTTCCTCTTGTTTTGTTAAAGTTTTTATAGTTTATATAGGAGATGTTTATTTCATTGTTGTTGATCTTAAAATATTTTATTTTACTTCGTTTCCTTTCCTCACTGAGCTATTTTCCCTGTTGGAGCCCCTGGGCTTATAGCATCCTGCTTTTCCAACTAGGGTTGTAGCTTAGCAAGTAATAATAATAATAATAATAATAATAATAATAATAATGATAGTTATTAATAGAACCAACGGATATAAGCCTAATTCTATTTAAGTATTGACTCAAAAACTGTTTTAGCCTTACCTCCTTAAGGTGCTAAATTTTCTACACAACTCATATCTGATAATAGGCCATTATTTCGAGACAACTGGACTGAGTTTCAGATAAGAGGTTTAATTTTAACGCAACTTGAACGTACAAAACTAGTGTCATGAACACAGGACTTCCTCAACAAATGGAAGACTGCTGGCAATTTTGGTGTGTTTCTTTGTACGGCAGGGCCAAGGCATAGCGACCAACAAACCGATCGACTAAAATATGAACACCACTGACTGTCTTTAGTCCGTTGTTTGAATTTGAAAAATTGATGATGGGTTTTGCGCAGGCCATGTTTGCGATCACTCACATGAACTTTTCTGTTTTTAGTAATCATTGGCTGATATTTTCATCCAGTTAGGAGCTTCAAGTTATTTGTGTATAGCTTCCCAGATGTTGTTTTATAACGGCCCTTTTACCCCACCCCCCTCTTCATTTTCATTTCCATATAATATGCAGTTACAAGAGGACCTCTTCTCAGAGGGACGCCCATTCTACCTCGGTAGTTGAAGGAGATGGGTAGTACAGAAAAAGTAGGCTTGATATAGTTACAATCAACAAATGTGCCATGAAAACACTTATTATTCCAATATACCAAAATCAATCTGTGACTAGCTAAATACATTGCTAATTTTAAGTTGGCTGACACTTTCCTAAAAAGTCGAAATTTTTGCTCTAATATTTCAAATAGTTTCATTCCTGAAGCCTACAAAACTCTCTTATTGTACATATATCGATTGTAAATTCAGATTTTAGCATTCTTACCGTCTTTTAAAGATAAGCTGAACCCATATTCCTAATGTAGCCACCATATGACTGTCATACTGCCAAAATGACCCCTAAGGTTTTATGTATATATATATATATATATATATATATATATATATATATATATATATATATATATATATATATATATATATATATATATATATATACTTTATATATATAAAGTATATATTTATATATTTGTGTTTGTATGTTTGTGTGTATATATACAATATGTAATTTTTTTCTTGATTTATATCAATATGTTTCGTGTATCAATCAAATTTATCAGAGGCAGCTGCAGAGAGCCGTGCAGTCAAGTCAAGACTTCTAGCGCTTGCTCTAACCACAGTTTCCATTTTTGCAGCCACACTTATTCAATTCTTGGCAAGATTTTCTTATATTGGCAAATCTATCTGATATGGAAACCATACACAATCAATCTCTTGTTATCCCCAGGGTCTTGGACTGGGCAAAACTGGATTACATACTAGAGACTAGATCCACATGTGCCCTGTTTAAAAGATTGGTCTCTTGCAATGCTCCCTAAAAGCAACCTTTATAGTGGAAATACAATAATAAGCTCTTAATTTGTTGCAAAGAGATCAAGTCTAGCCTTATATACATCCTAATGTGATCTTTTATGCCATATTTATAATGAAACAGGTCATGAATATTCGTTGTGGCAAATTTCATGCGCCCATATATTTTGGTAATTGATAATATTTATGATATACTCTGGTGACTATATAGCAGCTGTTGCTCATCTGAAACTCAAAACTAGCACAGGGAGATAATTGTGCACATGGTTGACGTTCGCAACTCATCTATGAACCTCTTTACGGAGACCCATAGATGGTAAATTGTTAATGAACCTAATGACGTTGTATCAGAGAGCAATTGAGAGAAATTATAAATTATAGGTAGCTTCATGATACTTTAATGTCACACTAAATACATGATCTGGTTATCTTGCATTTTCAAATGTCTCTTTATAATTATTACAGCAAACCAGTCGCTTTCCAGAGCTTCCAAGTCAAACTCCACGGACTCGTACTAGGATTCCCCATAATTGTGTTGATACAAGTGGCAGGAACACTAATAAATTGGTGAATTGTACCAATAATCAAGGTATGAAATATGGCCTATGACCCCCTCAGAACAAAGCAATTAACCTTCATTGTTATTATGTATTAACGTAATCTTTGCTTTTATTTTCGTCAGCCTTGTTACTGCATTTTTGTTTTCTGTAAAATAAGGCTTTAGTTATAAATTTAACTTTTTTCTTTTGAAGTGCTGTTTTAACCTCCCCGTTTGTTTAGGGATTTATAAGTATCTAGTTTAACGCTTGTTTTGTTTCTGTGATTTTCGAGTCCTTGGTGAGAAGAGACACCTTTGTTTACCTGTGAGGAATTCGATTGCTCAAGGTTACCAGGACCTACTTCAGCAGCTGGCTTTTCCGAGGATTGCAACACCAATGTTCGACGGCTTTTAGCAGGTGCATTTCTGCTACCTGCGGTGACTTGTATTTTCTGTGTGTTCTCTTCTGCAGTCCACAGCGCCAACGTTTGAATCCCGGCTTTCAAGGTGGACCCAGGAGAGACTCCACCGTCGACGCATCCGCGCCACTGTCAGCTGCGGGAGTCTTGGAGCTCGTGGTGATATGTAGGGAGGCAGTTGCTAGATAGGAAATATTATTTACCTTCCTTTTGGGTTGGGACTCCATTTCCCTTTGATGAGGAGTCCTTTCGAGCTGTATTCCTTACGGTAGCTGAGTGTCTGTGAAGTCGCTACCTTTGTTGGAGCAGGGGGTCATTTTATCCTGCCCCAAAGAGTGTGAGAATACATATTTTTATTTTTTCTGCCTGTGTGTTCGGTTAATTATTTAAATGTTAGACTCTCTCTCGTTGAGAGTATGGTGTTTCCCATTGAGGAATTTTTGTTAGTGGTTATTTGTTGATATTAAGCTCTGTCTCGGTGTGTGCCTTTTTAGGCATTAAGGTTCATGTGGTGGGTCGTTAATTGTTAATTGTTATTTGTTAAGTGTTAATTAATATTAGTTAGTTGTAAGTTGTTAAATTCAAATTGTTAGGTAGACACAAGGTTGACAGTTCTAAAAATTGTTGTTAATAAATATTAAGGTTTCCCAAGTGTTTTTGTTTCCACTGACCATTTTTTATGCCTGACATTATTATAATCACTGACCTCTCTTATCATGTAAGAAGAACTTGCACCATGGCCCGACAAGGGTCGTAACATATTTGGCGACTGTGACAGGATAGAGCTCAGGGTATCCGGTATTTTGGTCGGTGGAGCGACATGCGGGTGGACTTTCAATGTTTATTTTTTTTTGTTTTAGTGTTGCCTTCCTCACCTGATTTTTTTTTTTTTTTTTTTTTTACGAAATGGAGGGATTTGTTTTTGATCCAGCTGAGTTTTTTTCGGTCAGCTGATTGCCTTAATTATTTGCCCCTGCTAGGTAAGAAACAATTAGTTGAGTTTGCTAAGTGGTTGGGTGTTCTGCAAAAGACGGCGTACACCAGAGCAGAGATATTGGTATCAGTTAGGAATAAAATGAAACAGGAGTTAGCTAAAGCTGAACATTCAGGGAGTGAGAGTGAGGTAATAGGTGATAGTGAGGAGAGTTTGAGTGAAGGTTTCGAAGAGGACAAAGTAAGTATGAGGGCTGGCCTAACTCTGTTTGAAAATCCTCTTGTCATGGGTACCATTTACAAGGATCCAACAAATTTTCCCTGGGGTCCGGGTAATGTGTCCTCTAATCCGTTTTTGGCCCTCTCTGATTCTGTACCCTTCAAATCTCAGGCTCCAGTTAAAGTGTTGGGTGACCCCAAGGAGGAGAAGGAATACAACGTTATTTGCAAGCGTATAGAGTTCTAAAAAATGGAGTTTGAGGAGAACGAGCGGGTAAGGCGTCATGAGTTGGATACGGCGAAATTAAATATAGAGATGGCTAGGTTTCAGGGGGTCAATTTGATAAGTTCCCCTAAAAATGCCTACCAATATCAGTTTAATATAGGTGCTGCACTAAAATTGGTGCCGGTGTTTGACAAAAAGGATGTCCCTGAGTTCTTCAAGGCCTTTGAGCATGTGGCCTCCCGATTGTCTTGGCCCGCAGAAATATGGAGCATGTTAATACAGTTTAGGTTAGTGGGCAAGGCAATGCATGTGTATAATGCTTTGGAGGAGGAGTAGCTCGGGATTATCAAAAAATAAAAGCTTTAATTTTAAAATCCTGCGACTTGGTCCCTTTGGCCTACCGCCTTCGGTCTCGTAACTATGCGAAACACCCTACGCATTCTTTTGTGGAGTTTGACGCGTCAAGGAGGAACAGTTCAACGACTGGCTGAAAAGTCGTTAGATAGTCACTTGCACTGCGTTGCATAAACTGTTGCTCCCTGAGGAGTTTAAGAAGGCCTGCAGCAGGGAGTTGAGAGTTCACCTGGAGGAGGTAAAAAGTTTGAAATTGACTAGTGCCGCTCAGTTACCGAATGAGTTTGTATTGACTCACCGATGAGGTAGCGGTAGTTTTAATTATAAGACTAAATAATCAAACGTCTTGCTCCCCTAATAGTGGTAGGAGAGGGGAAGCCTCCTTGTCGACTCCCCATATTCCCAGGAATGGTAATATTGATTTTAATTCTTTTTCAGGTGATAGGGATGTGGGTAGAGTCCAAGGAGGCCCTTCTCCCCCTAAAATTTTTGTTAATAGATACTTCCCAGGTGGGGGAAATAACAGGTATAATGGGAATAAAAACTCAGGCTGTAAAGGTAGCTGTTTTTGGTACAACAATCCCGGGCATTTCTAAAACCAGTGTAATGCTCGTAGGATGTACATACAGCGCATTATTGAAAGTCCTGTAGCCTTGGTCAATGATAAGTCAGAGGTTAGTAGCAGTAGGCCTGTAGACAGACCTGTAGTAGAGTGGAGTAGTTTAGTAAATAGTAGTAAGCCTAATGTTCCTAATACCCAATCATAACTCAAGTACGACAAATATGTGTGGCCTGGAAAGTTGATTGTCGACTCTTCTGTCGTCCAGGTGATGTTATTTTAGGGACACTGGCTCTGCCAGGCCGTTAGTCATGTAAAGGGCTGTAAATGGGTTTGAAAAATATACTGGAAATTTTGTATTGTTGGAAAGTTTTTAGGAATCTGTCAGAGGTTAACTATGAAATTTGTCTCTGGTATTGGATGTGCCTCCCGACGACTCTGACGAGTTAGGGTGTCAGTTGAACCTTGTGGTGATATATAGGGAGGCAGTTGCCAGGTAGGAAATATTATTCACCTTCTTTTTGGGTTGGGACTCCATTTCCCTTCCTTTGATGAGGAGTCCTGTCGAGCTGTACTCCCTACGGTAGCTGAGTGTCTGGGAAGTCGTTACCTTTGTTGAAGCAAGGGGTGATTTTATCGAGCCCCAAAGAGTGTGAGAATACATATTTTTATTTTTTCCTGCCTATGTGTTTGGTTAATTATTTAAAGGTTAGACTCTCTCTCGTTGAGAGTATGGTGTTTCCCGTTGGGGAATTTTTGTTAGTGGTTATTTGTTAATATTAATCTCTGCCTCGGTGTATGCCTTTTTAGGCATTAATGTTCATGTGGTGGGTTGTTAATTGTTAATTGTTATTTATTAAGTGATAGTTATTAATAGTTAGTTGTAACTTTTTAAATTCAATTTGTTAGATAGTCACAAGGTTGAAAGTTCTAAAAATTGTTATTAATATATATTTTGTAATTTTCCCAAGCGTTTTTGTTTCCACTGACTAATTTTTTTGCCTGATATTATTATAATCCCTGACCTCTCTTATCGTGCAATAAGAACTTGCACCACGGCCCGACAAGTGTCATAACAATTGTCATGATCACTAACTAAAAGTAATACATTGATAAAGAATCTTTAATAGATTTTTGACCTCCGCCAAAGGTTAATGGAGTCGTCCTTAGCTTAAGATCTATATGTGTTGAAAATTATGTCAAAATCTATCTTCTTTTGACATTATCTTTAAAATAGGGGAAAATGCAAATCCGGATACAGAATCACAACCCGGATCATCTCCAAAATTTAATCGGTTTGTCCATAATCTAAGATCTATCTTGGTGAAAATTTCGTAAAAATTCGTCGAGTAGTTTTAACGTTATCTTTAAAATAAAGATGTGAGAAATGTAAAAATGGATTCAGAATCTGGATCCGCATCATCTCCAAAATGTTATGGGGTCGACCATGGCTTAAGATCTATCTGTGGTGAAAATTCAGTCTAAAGCCATCGTATAGTTTTGATGGAATCCTATGCTGAGACACAGACATATAAATAGATAAAAAAAAAAAAAAAAAATCCAGATCTGAATCCGGATAGTGTCCAAAATTTAATGGGGTCATTTATGATCTAGGATCTATCTGAGGTGGCAATTTCGCCCAAATCCATAGTGTATTTTTCATATAATCCTGTCCACAGACACAGACAAATAAATAAGTGAATTCATAAACTAGAATACGGCTAGGATCTGGATTATATCTAAAATTTAACGGGGTTATCCATGATTTGAGATCTATTTATGGCGAATCCGGATCCGGATCCAGATCTGGATACAGATCACCTCCTAAATTCAGTGGAGACGTCTAGGTTCTATGATTTATCTTATGTGAAAATTTCGTCAAAATCCATCATGTAGTTTTTATGTAATTCTGTCCACAGACACAGGAAAAGGCAAATCCGGATGTAGAATCCAGAACCACATCCGCATCCGCTGAAAAATTCAATGGAGTTGTCCATGACTGAGAGTCTATCTTTAGTAAAAAATATCATGAAAATCTCTCGGGTAGTGTTGACGTAATTCTGCCCACAGTCTCACTGACATATAGATAAACAGTGTGCTACAGTGTGGTTAGGTGATAATTGAGAAGTGAGGTGAAGGTAACTAACTTTATTTCAACGAATCATTGATTTATATACAAGCCATTCCGAGCAAGAACGTCGAAAAAAAGTAAAACAAACTCATTCATGAACAGTCACGCTTATAGAGGTTGTTATCAGTGCAAGGGGGGAGGGGATGCATAAAACAGAAATACCATTACAGTGGAAAAGTGTAGGAAAAACACGTGCCGTACAACCGACTCAATTGCAGTACCTTCCTAGCAGAGATGCAGAGGTAAATATGGGTAGCCTATACAGTAGTAACCACATCACCTCAATTAGTTCCTTACAATGATTTTTAGTTAATACTTCAGTTGATTGCTCAACCAATGTAGTCCCGATGAAGAGTCATGTAAAAATGTGATTTGATACACGTCTTGACAAAAAAAAATCGAGGGAGAAATGTAAACACAGGTTTCCTGTTAGACTGAAATCTATTTAGATCTCAGTTTGACCGCAGATACTATTTTCTATTTTTGGATGACACAAAGATATTGTCTATTCCTTATAAAGATAAAGTAGAATACTTGAGTACTGTATTTACAAGTGTCAAGGCATGGGTAACCTCCATAGAAGTGCAAAAGAAGCTTCACTATCACTAAATGAAAATTATCCTGATAAAGAGTCACGTAAAAGAAAGGGATTTGAAACACATGTCGACACAAATGCAGTTTTGTTGTTATTATGAAAACTATCTTCGATGTTAGAATTTCACTAAAATATTGTCCATTATATCCATACATACATACATATATATATATATATATATATATATATATATATATATATATATATATATATACATATATATATATGTATATGTATATGTATATATATATATATATATATATATATATATATATATATATATATATATAATATATAATATATATATATATGTATATATATATATATATATATATATATATATATATATATATATATATATATATATATATATATATATATATATACATATATATATATATATATATATATATATATATATATATATATATATATATATTATAACTCGTCATATTCATCGCACCAATTTAGCTTTATATGAGAAATGAGAACCAAGCATGGACGTATTTGAAGGCTTTAAGCGTTGGGGTTTCTACCCATAGACTCACCATCTATTCCTTCATTTTCCGACATCTTTGAAAACAACAGTGCTATTTACCACTGAACACAGCAACTCATTATGAGATCAAGAATACGCCTATTTTCAAGTGGATACAAGGCTAACTGTGAGATATCCTAAAAGGAGCTTCCACCCTCCATTTTGAAGGATTTGGGTCATAAGGTCGAAGGCGGGGGCTGGTTCCCCTCACTGGAGGCAACACTGCCGTTGTTTTAACGTAAAATTTCTGCTTGAGAAGCTCAAATGCTCACCTAATTACGCCCCACTATTTCCATTCATTTTCATAGAATATCCTGCCGACCAAAATTTCATTCATCTATCTTATCCTCATGAGTGAAATCCCACGTTTTCATTCGCTCGTAATCTTAATTCCCTCACCCTGTGACAGTGTGTTATCTCCATTTGATATTGCTCAATTTTTATTTAATTTAATTTTTTTCTTTTACTTTTTGTTGATTACTGGGTTAGATGGAACGAATTCCTGCTCACCTCCTTTATACATAACTTGTAGAAGGAATTGTGTGGCCTAAGTGAATAGTTTAACCATATTAGGGATTAAGCTCATGATAAAGGTGAATAAATTTTAATATTCCAGGGAGCAAGAGAGTATTTACTGAAGTCGTCCACGGAGATTCTAATTCCAAACGAGGACCATGTGAAGCTCCATTAATCAAGAGGCATGGAAATCAACAGGAGTTATTTGATTCATGTGTCCTCCGTTGTTCCCAATTCGTATATGATTTGTAAATAAGTATTGTGAAAGTTACGTTTTGTTGATAACTAGTATCTTAATGCCGACTGGTGCCTTAAACCTTCCACCTTTTAACATGTAATTTAATACGACTGAGTCCGTCTCATTAAATTTACCATATATATATATATATATATATATATATATATATATATATATATATATATATATATATATATATATATATATATATATATGGGAGGTTGGGCTGTGGCACCCTAGCAGTACCAGCTGAACTCGGCTGGGTCCCTGGTTAGGCTGGAGGAACGTAGAGAGTAGAGGTCCCCTTTTTTGTTTTATTTCTTGTTGATGTCGGCTACCCCCCTAAATTGGGGGAAGTGCCTTGGTATATAGATATATATATATATATATATATATATATATGTATATATATATATATATATATATATATATATATATATATATATATATATTATGCGATAAAGAAAAAGATATTGAAAATTGCATTGATTTAGTCAACATGTATATATTGTGTTCAGTTGTAGTGATGTAGTTGATTTGATTTAAAACCAATAAAAAAATATTGAAACAAATTAAACCAATAGTATTTGGGGAAACATGATAAATAGTATATAGCTTTGTGAAAACTAAAATTTGTCTATAATACACTTGCAATACTAGAAGCAATGTACACATTGAACAAGTAAGGTTAAGCGAGTTATAATCTACATTTTGATGATTTCGATACACGAAAAATACTAGAATGGCTCTGTAGAATCCATTCAACCACAATCACTTAGGAAAATATCAACGAACATGGTCATATATACCTTAACGCAGGGAAAAATGTTTGTGTATCTGCAAAGCTGTACTAGTCACTACACATTCTAGGTTCGTTTGCTGTGAGCGATCAGACTACAAAGTGTCTCACCAATTCTATAGTGGCCAGCGCGGTAATGAAAAATCGCCAAACTCGTGATAAGAGCAAGGGCATATCTAAGGTCCTTCTACAGTGGACTAGAAGCAGCTGCATATATCTATCTATCTATCTATCTATCTATCTATCTATATATATATATATATATATATATATATATATATATATATATATATATATATATATATATATATATCTGTGTGTGTACGTGCGCGCATGCGCATGTCCGTCTGTGTTTGTGTGTGTATGAGCGTGAGGGAACGCGATTGTACAAAATAACGTAAATATAAACATATGTAAGGAGGCCTCTCTAAACTTTTTCAGTCGATGAAATGATATAGAAGGAAAGAAAATAGCAAGCCCAATAAAAACTGTAGCCGCATTACGACATACAATTCCCCGTGGGTTGCAGTATTTTTCTGGAAAGAGATAAAAGTCGCTTTGCCATTCAACACTTCCGTTATTGCTGGCGCTCGTATCTGGCAGGCCTTCCAAAGTGATATTAATTGCCGTTTTACAAGGCACTTTCATGAGTTGCCGACTCAGCATTATCAGTTTCAATTCTCTTAGAATGAGTGATATATTGGACCCGGGGGACCCATGAACGCCCCTCTCGCTCTAATCTCATTTACTTATTCCCAGGAAATGTACGACAAAACAAGCAACAATTTCAAATACATTATCAGCTCGTGCTCCACACATCGTTGGGATAGAATATATGCTGATATATGGATGTACTACTGTAGTAATTAAATCTCTCTCTCTCTCTCTCTCTCTCTCTCTCTCTCTCTCTCTCTCTCTCTCTCTCTCTCATATATACAGGCTCACACAGAAACAGTAGACTGACTTTTTGAAAGACCCGTGACTGGAGTCTTAGTAAATGTATTCATATTTGGTCGAAAT
>NC_090725.1:222573294-222580794 GCF_036898095.1 Palaemon carinicauda | reverse complement strand
AAAAATATGAAAATACGCAGATAATTTAAATGAATTAACATACTACTCTTTACACAATTACTCTGAGAGAGAGAGAGAGAGAGAGAGAGAGAGAGAGAGAGAGAGAGAGAGAGAGAGAGAGAGAAGAGAAGAGAGCCTTGGTATGATTAATAAGATTATCAATAATCAGGAATAAGGAAAAAGGATCGAATTCATGGTATAGTCAGTCGGAGGAGTAATAACAAAATAACGACGTTTAAGAGAAAATGTAAATCTACACTCACGTATCTGATTTACTGTGTATTTTCTCTACCTGAAGAAATTAACAGTACTTATCTGTTAATCTGTCAATGTTGACAATTGTCTTTTATTCCTGTGCCCATATGCATATTTTCAGAAACTATGTTATTTTGTTTCGAGTGGTAGTTGTATTTAAACACATTAGTTACGTTTCTATACTTTTTGTTTTCAAATATATTTCTGACTTATAGCCAGCATCGGATAAATCTATTATAAATAGTGATTCATCAATAGCTAGTTTGTTAGGTTAAGACTCTCCACAACGCCCTGATTAACAATTTTGTGAAAATAGGGAGTATGGATTTAAAACAGTAACAGTTTCGGTGATAACAGCAAAGGGAAAAATCGTGGTATAATACCACAAGACAAGCACTACTCGTTTGTTCTCAAACCTTTATTACCCTTATACTGAACTGGCCCTTCAATCGAGACGGCGTTTGCTGTGTTAGGTTTTGTTGCCTTTTGACGCAATTTCAAAATTTATATTTCCATTCAGGAAAACCTTTCCTTACGAGAAAAATCTTTTTCTTTTCAGTTATTAGTAATTTTTCAATGAAATTCACCTTTATTTCAATCGTAAATAAGTATGTTTCTTCCTGTTTTCTGCCACTCAAAGGCCCCAGTTCCGACATATGTCCGTTGGGAAGGGGGTTAGGAGATAACGGGAGAAGAGCTTAGTTGCAGCAAAATAGTCAAATTTGTTGAAAGCTCCTTATCATATAAGAGAATCATTGAAATTCTCAAACACACACATATATATATATATATATATATATATATATATATATATATATATATATATATATATATATATATATATATATATATATGTATATATAACGGATTTTGAGCGAAGCGAAAAATCTATTTTTGGGTGAGATGGCCATGTCGTCCTGATGGAAGTTCCTATAGGGTAGCTTCCTAGGGTATATTACAACTACGGTGATATTCCCAGAGAATTTACCTTAAGGTACCAGAATTCTAACTCCTGGAGCGAATATCCCTCGTGAAAGGGATATCGCGACATATCAGAGGACGTATTCCTGACACGCCACATGGCAATCTGCACCCCGAACAGAGATTACGTATCGCAGGGGTCAATTGGCAAGAAACGAAATCGGGAAAGAAAAAGGGGGAGCCGCTCCCAAGGCTCCCTATCTCCCGTTTCATAAGCGTGCCTGGCGCCAATCCTGGCGCCATCTGTATTTCTTGTAGCGTACACGAGGTGCTACAGATACTGTATGTAGGGAGGGGTCCTACAGCCCTTTCTTAGAAAGGGAAGGGCGGGTCCATCAGGACGACATGGCCATCTCACCCAAAAATAGATTTTTCGCTTCGCTCAAAATCCGTTTTTTGGGCTCAAGCCATGTCGTCCTGATGGAAGTATACCAGAGCATTACTGTATCTGTGGATTCTCAGAACGTGCCGTACTCCCCGGAGGTAATTTTTCCCGGTCGACTAGACCTAGAGACCTAAGATGTTACCGTTATACATCTTTTCAACTAACTATAAACCATGTTAGAGCTTCCTGCGCCCTACAGGGAAGAGTCCTACTAGACTCTGGAAAAGTCTCGAAGAGTACATATACCTATGTATGAATACCAGGCAAGCTAATATAGTGGTCTCACCTCTATATTAAGTAAAGCATAGTTTGTAAAGAACCACTGGGTCAATATGAAATATCGACCAGTTCTCCGCACAATACTTGTATTGGACAAAGGTTTATACCCGCATAGGAGGAAACATGTAAAACCGCCACCGTCCCCTTCTGGGACGGAGTCCTCCCGATAAGGGAAAGCATAAACCAATGCAACATAGCTTGCATACAGGAACAATCTATTAGAATTATCCCAGATAAATATACATAGAATGAATGCTCAATTATATCAATAAATTGACACAGTTGAAGGAGACGCAAGGTTCTCAAGAACAAGTTTATTGATAGACAATAAACAGACAGGTTAACAACAATTCTATATATATATATATATATATATATATATATATATATATATATATATATATATATATATATATATATATATATATATATATATATATATATATATATATATATAAGAAGAGGATAACGAAAACTTTAAGCATAAGTCTGATAGTAAACAGAAACTTGTTTTTCTGAAAGAAAAACATTAGTGCCACTTTTAACATACCGAGGTATTAAGGTCAGAAAAGTCTGTATTACTAATCAGTTACATTAGCGTTAGAAACGCTCGGCACACATGTCTGCACTTATGCTAGGTTCACCTTTGGAAGTGGAACAGTCAACGTGGGCACCTCAGTGCCCTCACTTAGTTTGTAGCACAGAATGTAACTACACACTCACCCTGGAATTAATTGTCCCAATTAAAACCACTGTTCCTCGCAGAGTTAAACAGCAGGGTTAACGACGCAACCCACTGCTACCACAGAACTCTTTAGTTACTCCCCTTGCTTCGCATAGTGGCGAAAGAACACTCTGGAAGACTTCCAGCCAGTGTATGAACGGAGATGTTCAAAATCCATAAAATTAAGGAAATTTAAGGATGAAGCAACTCTCCTCGGATCGTGACATGCGGGTGTACTGTCATGATCCGCTCTGCGAATAAAATATGCGATTTTCGCCCTGAATTGATTCAGTGATAAATTTGAGTCTGATGTTTCTCCCCTGAATAGTTGACCACCCTAGAAGTCTGAAGTTCTATGAAGATAGACCTTTAGGCATTCTACTGGACATAGAGATGCATCTCCTTTCAGAGGGCAAATTCTCCAGGGACCCCACCTGTTGGTGGGTAACTCATTCTTGGTGAGAAACAAAGGATCCGGAAACAGGTTCAGTTCTCCCCCATCCGGGAACTGAACACGACCTTCCTCTCTCGAGAGGGCTACAATCTCACTAACCCTGGCCCCGGACGCGAGTGGAAATAGGAAAATAACTTTTTGGGTCAAATCCATTAACGCACCCTCCTCATTGCTCCACAGAGAAGCGAAATGAAGAACTTTGTCTAAAGACCATGAAATGGGCTTTGGAGGTGCTGAAGGTCTGAGCCTAGCGTAGGCTTTCAGAACTTATTGCCTTCTAATAGATTTGCACTTATTTTCCTCTAGGAAGTCTATGCTGGCTTCCGAAATCCCGAAACGCTTTCTCACCGCTAGGGAGAGAAAATCATGAGCTGCAGGGTCCGGGTTTTCTGTAATGAAGCGCAGACAGTCGACTTCTGGACTCGCTGAGTCAGAACTGGATCTGGTAGCGGTACAAACTTCAGCTGTAGTTCCAATGCCAGGGGGAACCACACGCTGTTCGGCCACTTGTGGGCCACTATTGCCGCTACCCCCTTGAAGGATCTCAGTTTGTTGAGGACCCTCAACAGAAGGTTGTGAGGAGGGAACAGATAAATCCTGGACCATCCGTTCCAGTCGAGGGACATCGCGTCCACTGCTTCTGCTAAGGGGTCCTCGTACGGGGACACGTACAGGGGCAACTTCTTGTTGTCTTTCGTCGCAAAGAGGTCTATCTGCAGTTCTGGGACTTGATTCAGAATGAAGGAGAATGATCCTGCGTCTAAGGACCATTCCGACTCTATCGGTGTGAACCTGGATAGAGCGTCCGCTGTCACATTGCGGACTCCTTGAAGGTGAACTGCCGACAGGTACCACTTCTTCTTTTCCGCCAATCGGAAGATGGCCAACATCACCAGGTTGAGAGGTGGTGACCTCGATCCTTGTCAATTCAATCATCTCACAACTACCTCGCTGTCCATCACCAACCTTATGTGGATCGAGTGACGCGGGGAAACTTTCTTTAAGGTAAGGAGCACTGCCATAGCTTCTAGAAAGTTTATGTGAAAGGTCTTGAATAGCTTGGACCAAGTCCCCTGGACTTTTTTCCGATGAGAGTGACCTCCCCATCCCTCCTTCGAGGCGTCTGAGTGAATCGTCACCGACGGGGGAGGTGGCTGAAGAAGAACCGACTTCATTAGATGTCTGGCTTGGGACCAAGGCCTGAGAAGAGTACGTAGCCGAAGCGGAACTAGTCTTCTCAGATCTCTTCGCACGTTTGATGCATAACTTCTCCAAACTCCGGTTGCATCCTTTAGCTGTGCTCTTAGCACTGGGTCTGTCACCAAAGCAAACTGGAGAGAGCCCAGTACCCTCTCTTGTTCGCGTCTTGATATCCTTTCGGAATCTAGAAGTCTATTGACAGAACCCGCTATCTCCTTCCTTTTCTTCGCCGGGATGGAGAAACGGTGTGACAAAAGGTCCTAGTGGATTCCCAGCCACTGGAACTTTTGAGATGGAGAAAGTCGAGACTTTTTTCTGTTGATCTTGAAACCTAGGTACTCTAGGAACTGGATCACTTGACTGGAAGCATGCAAGCATTCTGTCTCGGATGCTGCCCACACCAACCAGTCGTCCAGGTAGGTTACTACCTGAATTCCCTTTAGGCGTAATTGTTTGAGAGCTACGCTAGCAAGCTTCGTAAAAATCCTTGGGGCTATGTTTAGCCCGAATGGCATGGCTCTGAAGGCATATAGTCTTTGTTGTAGCCTGAACCCTAGGTAGGGGGAGAGTCAACGGTTGATTGGAATGTGCCAATAGGCATCTGACAAGTCTATAGAGACGGAATATGCCCTCTTGGGCAGTAAGGTCCTTATGTGTTGCAGTGTTAGCATCTTGAATTTGCAATTCACTATGAACTTGTCGAGTGGCGACAAGTCCAGAATGACTCTGAGCTTTTCCAAGTCTTTCTTGGGAACACAAAACAGCCTCCCTTGGAATTTGATGGACTTCACCTTTCGGATCACATTTTTCTCAAACAGTTCTTGAACGTACTCCTCCAGAACGGGGGTGGAGTGTTGGAAAAACCGAAGGCACGGGGGTGGAGTGCTATACCAGCTCCAGCCCAGTCCATTCTTGAGTAGGCTGTTGGCCCAGGGATCGAAGGTCCACCGATCCCGAAATTTCAGAAGTCTCCCTCCTACCGGTATCATCCCACTTGGACTGCCGTCCTGAGGTCTTGCCTCCCTGACCACGACCACCCCTGAATCCCCTTCCCCTTGAGGGGCGCCTAGACGAGCCTCTGGCTGCTCCTCTAGGCTTTGCTTGAAAGGAAGTAGACTGCCCTTCGAACGATGGGGTGAATGCCGTGGACTGTGTCGACACGGCCTGGGGTACCCACTGAAAAGTGGACGAGGTTTGTGCCACGATCTGGGGCACCGGAGGCAATGGCAATTGCAGTTGCTGTTGCTGTCTAAAAGGCTTGGCTGGCCGAGACGGTAGCCTAGTCCTCATAGTCTTCCTCTTTGGTTGAGGACCCTCATCCGGGGAAGACTTTCTTTTGATAGCCAGGCCCCACTTCTGGAGAAGGTTCTATTCTCCAAGGCGGCCTTATCAACTACTTCTTTGACCACATCGGTAGGGAAAAGGTCTTTGCCCCAAATGTTGGAGGAGATTAGTTTCCTTGGCTCGTGCCTCACCGTAGCCGAGGTGAACACAAACTCCCTACAAGCTCTCCTCGCCTTGACGAAGCCCTAAAGGTCCTTCGTCACTGTGGCCAGATGAGTCTTGGCCACCACCATGAACATTTCATGGACCTTGGGGTCACTTGCCATCGTCTCAAGAGTAGTCTGAAGAGACATTGAGGCAGCCAGTCTTTCTTTTGTCTCGAACTCTCTGTGCAAGAGAAAGTCAGACAGCTTAGGGAGGTCCTCGCCGAACTGACGTCCGGCGATATCAGCCTCCAACTTCCCAGCTGAGAACGTAAGATGGACGTCCTTCCAGTCTTTGTGGTCCATAGGCAGGGCCAGCGACAAGGGTTTACACTCCTCCAGGGAGGGGCAAGGCTTGCCGGCCTCGACTGCTTTTAGTACAGCCGCAAACCCTTTCTGTAAAAAGGGGAAGGCTCTAGCAGGAGAGGACACAAAGGAAGGGAGCTTCTTGCTCAATGCAGCTACCTTTGAGTTAGAGAAGCCCCTCTCTTTCAACGAGGATGAAAGCAGAGCTTGAGCCTTAGTATGGTCCATCACTATGAACTCCTTCGGCTCTGTCTCCTCCTTTGAAGCTGGTTCCTTCCTCAGCCGGACATAACAGTCAGGATATGATGCCTTGCTGGGCCAGAATTCCACCTCCTCTAGGGGAACTGAACCCAACTTATCCGAGATGACGATCTTTCCAGTCGTCATCGGCATGTGCTCAGCATACCTCCATGGTTTAGCATCTGAGCACAAGGGAAGGTCTTTCACATTGAGCCTTTTCTGGGGCCCATGTGATTCTGCAAGGTTCTGCATCCGCAGTTCCATTGCAGCCGCCTTCTCCTGATTCTCTTTCTGCATTTGTTGGATCATTCCAACAATGGAGGAGAGGGCCTGTCCCAGCTCTACTGGGAGACCGGCCGATGTTGAGGGAATAGGCTCCGGGTTCTGAACCGGAGTAGCCGACACCTCGTCGACCTCTTCCTCTACAACGTCTGGGGCTTGAACTTCACCCTGGGCTTCTGCCAGGAGGTCTTCCTCCAGACGCTCGTCCACGTCAGACATCCTGTCATCTAACTGGATGTCTTGCATAGCGACCGCGACTTCAGCATCCACCTGGATCTGAACTTGGGGGATCTCCTCTTGAGGCTGGGGAATCACTGCATCAGCTGATGCCTTAGGGAAAAGATACGCCCTCATCTTCTCACTTGGAAGATAAGGTCCAGAGGTGTTCTTTTGGAAGCCCCTTACCCAGGTACGAAGCTTCTCCCTTGCTATATCCCTTGATTCCGCCATCCTAGGGGAATCAAAGGCCTCAGTAATTAGGTTAGTGCACACAGTACATACCTGAGGGTCCCAATATCGGAGATCACCCTTGGAGACAGCGCCTGCTGCGTGTCTCCTACCAAACTCATGTCCGCAGAGGCTCTTGCTGCGGACGTTGCAGAAGACACTTCCGCACTTCGGAGGGTCCTTCTGTAAAGAGAAGAAATTTCCATGAGTATCAAGTGAACTATGTATCACTGGATATGCATAGTATAGCATAACAATTCAGAAAGGAAAGACACACACTTGTGTTTCCTTCACAACCAATTGCTGCAGCCTTCCAGATAATAAAATGAAATGGTTAATCTCTCCTAGAATAACCAATGCAAAGTTTCCAGAGGAAACAGGTGGAGCTCACACCTAAGCAATGATTTTAAAATCCTGGATAATAGACAAGATAGAACTCACTTTCTTATCTGTAGGGCAA
>NC_090725.1:222553294-222568294 GCF_036898095.1 Palaemon carinicauda | reverse complement strand
CCTAGGGTCTCTGGTACGAGATTCTGCTCTCCTGCGAGTCGGGGTACTACGGACACCCTCTCCCTTGACTAACCCAACCTGGGGAAATGACTTCCCCTATCTGAGGCTACTTCACGAGAACAGAATCCTCTAAGTTGGGTAGTGCCTTCGGACATTACCTTAACTATAGGACACCTACCCCTCCCCTCTATCCCTTTCTTGTTGAATGATCCAACACCCTCCTGGCCGTTGTTCTACATTGACCCTAGGGTTCTTGTAGGACTGGCCTGAGGCTCTCCATCGGCCGCCGGCTAGGCCAGCTGCCGGCGGGTGTCCTCATATTCTTTAGAGTGTTCATCGGTCCTCCCTTGGATTGCCTTCCGTTATCCCTCATGACTGGGATATGGTTGGGTGGAAGCCCGAATTTAATTCCCCCTTCCACTTGAACCCTCACTCTGGATGCAGGCCGGCAAGGCTGAACCCTTGCCTTCCTCCATCCTTTCTTTCTCTTGTACTTTCATACTGGGCCAAAGATATTGGACATTCGGGTACCGACTGCCGGTCGCTGAGTAGCCGGCCAGCAGCCGGCCACCCAATCCTGGTCCTCTGCCGACGACTGCCTTGGTTCCCCTTGATGGAAGGATCCTCGGCTGCCGGCCGGCAGAGCCGCCGCCAGTCGGCAGATCCGCCGCCAGTCGGCAGAGCCGCCGCCAGTCGGCAGAGCCGCCGCCAGTCGGCAGAGCCGCCGCCAGTCAGCAGAGCCGCCGCCGGCCGGCAGATCCATAACACCGCCGACAGCCAGCAGAGCCATTGCCGGCCGGCAGAGCTGCCACCGCCGGCAGCCGGTGGATACCACTGCCGGCCGGCAGTGCCGCCGCCGCCGGCAGCAGGCAGAGCGGTTGCCGGCGGCCTATCACACAATGCTATGAAGACAATACTTGCCTTCAATAGCCCAGAATAGGCCGGCATGTGCTGGCCTGCCCGGCAGATGCCGACAGGCCCGGCAGGTGCCGGCAAGCCTGACAAGTCTGACAACTTGTTACCAAACAGTCAGTGTTGTAGCCCAAGTTTTTTCCAACCTACAAGGTGCTTCATGGGCAGCCTATTCTGAGACCATCACATATAAGAGAGCGATTCTCTCTTCCTTTAATGGATATGATCCATTATTGTCCTTAATCCCCATTATTGAAACTGGAAGATTGTGTTAAGATACACTAATATCATAGGATATCGTCTTCCCCTAAAGATTCTTAAGAATTCTGTTTTCAATATTGGAGGAGGTCATAGCAATTGGCTGGACAGGAAACACATGTAGGTGTCTTTCCTACTTACAGCTTACCCTATCCAAGCTAATATAACATATTATGTATGATGAAATTTGAGTATTTCACCGAATACTAATAGACTTTTCCTTTCTTTACAGGAGGAGCATCCTGAGTGCGGGAATAGTTTTTGCCGGGTCCACAGTAAGAACTTCTGCGGCCACGACATTTGCAGGGCCCATGCTCGCTGCGCTGTCACCAAGGGGGCTCTCAAATATTGGGACCTTACAGGTATGTACTGTTTGTACTAACTTGGTAACTGAGGCTTTTGATGACCAAAAGTCGACTGAGTCAAGGAACGCAGCAATGGAGAATCTGTGTAAATGGGTTAGGGGTTTTCAGAAGAATACCTCCGGCCCATACCTTCCTAATGAAAGGATGAGGGCATGTCTCTTCCCTAGGGCATCTTCAGATGCGGTCATTCCCCAGGCTCAACCTGAGATTCCCCATGTTGAGATTCCGGTAGAATCTGAAGTTTCGGATGCATTGGAGAACATACAACTTGAGGACAACCTGTCAGTTGTCTCAGAGGAGACGGAGAATAATCTCCTAGTTGAGGAGCTGGATCAGGCAGATGATGTTCCACCCGAACCACTACTGGAGAAAGCCGATACGATTTCGGTGTCATCGGCCATAGGAAATGAGCCGGTGCCTTCTACTTCCTCCACTGCGCCCCAACTGGATTCGATTACGAGTACCTTGCACTCGTTACTGTCCATGGTGCAAGACATGCAACAGAAATCGACCGAGAAGGAGGCCTCTTTTCGGACCGAAATCCATCAACTGGTTGCGGAACGTTTAGCTCCGAAGAAGCTGAACGTTAAGGATCTCCCTGCCTTCTCTGACGTTAACCCTTGGAGGTACGCAGAGCACATGCCCATATCGGGTGGGAAGATCTTCCTCTCAGATAAACTGGGTACTGTCTCAGTAGAGGATATTGAATTCTGGCCCAGCAAAGGGTCCTACCCGGACTGGTACGTCCGTCTCAGGACGGAACCAGCGTCCAAAGAGGAGACAGAGCCCAAGGAAACAATCGTCCTTGAACTCTCTAAGGCTCAGGCCTTATTGACCACCACCTTAAACGAGAGGGCCTTCGCTAGCTCTAAGGTGCCGGCTCTCAGCAAGAAGCACCCATCCTTCATTGCTGATCCTCAACGTGCCTTCCCCTTTATGGATAAAAGGCTCAAGGCAGCCTTAAAGGCAATCGAGGCAGGGAAACCATGCCCTACACTCGAAGAGTGTAGACCCTTCTCCCTAGCCTTTCTATCAGATGATGCGGACAGGAGGGATGTCCACAACACCTTCACAGTTGGGAAGCTGGAGGCAGATATTGCCGTACGACAGTTCGACGAAGACCTCCCCAAGCTGTCGGATTTTCTCCTGCGTAGAGAGAAGGAGACAGAAGAACGCTTAGCCGCTTCCTTGTCTCTACAGACTGGCATGGAGACAATGGCAAGCATCCCAGATAAACCAGACATGTACATGGTCTTCGCCAAAGCCCATCTGGCGACGGTGACTAAAGACCTGTACAACTTTATTAAAGGGCTTGTAGAGAGTTCGTGTTTGCCTTGGCTGTGGTGAGGCACGAACCCAGGAAGCTGATAGCTTCCAACATCTGGGGAAAAGACCTCTTCCCAAGTGAAGTGGTCAAATAGGTCGTGGACAAAGCCGCCACTGAAAACAGAAACCTCCTTTCCAAGTGGGGCTTGTCCACCAAGAGGAAATCTTCAGCAGACGAGGGTCCCCAGCCGAAGAATAAATCAAAGTGACCTAGAGTGTCCTCTCGGCCTAAGCAGCAACACCAGCTTCCCGTGGCCACGGTGCCCCAGACGATGGCACAACCACCCACCACCTTTCAACTGGTGCCCCAAACCCTGGCGACTCAGTCACCAGTGTTCACCCCAGTGTTTGAAAGGCAGTCTACGACCTTTCGGCCGAAGTCTCAAGGATCCTTTCGAGGCTCCTCCAGACGCCCCTCCAGAGGTAGGGGCAACAGGGGCGGACGTGGCCAAGGAGGTAAATCCTCCTCCCAGCACTCAAAGTGAGATGCTACCGGTAGGAGGGAGACTCTTCTACTTCCGGGATCGTTGGACCTTCGATCCCTGGGCCCAAAGCCTAAACAAGAACAGACTAGGGTGGAGTTGGAGCTCAACTCCACCAACCTTCCCTCAATTCTTCCAACACTCAACCCCCATATTGGAAGAATATGTTCAGGAACTCTTGAACAAAAGAGTTATATGGAAGGTGAAGTCCGTCAGATTTCAAGGAAGGCTATTTTGTGTTCCGAAGAAGGACTCGGAAAAGCTCAGAGACTTGTCACCTCTCAACAAGTTCATAGTGAACTACAAGTTAAAAATGCTGACGCTTCTACACATCAGGACCCTATTGCCCAAACGGGCATACACAGTCTCCATAGACATGACGGATGCGTACTGGCACGTTCCGATCAGCCGTCAAGTTTCCCCCTACCTGGGATTCAAACTACAAAGAAGACAGAGCCATGCCCTTTGGACTAAACATAGCTCCAAGGGTATTCACCAAGCTTGCGAATGCAGTCATTCATCAACTACGCCTAAAAGGAATCCAGGTGGTAGCCTACATGGACGACTGGCTGGTGTGGGCAGCATCCGAAGAAGAATGCAGGCAAGCCTCTGTGAAGTGATCCAGTTCCTGGAACACTTAGGATTCAAGATCAATCGGGAAAAATACCGACTGTCTCCAGCTCAGAAGTTTCAGTGGCTGGGCGTCCACTGGAACTTGCAGTCGCACTGCCTTTCCATTCCATCACAGAAACGGAAAGAGATAGCGGGATCTGTCAGAAGCCTTCTTCGATCCACAAGGATATCAAGAAGGCAACAGGAGAGAGTGTTGGAGTCTCTCCAGTTCCCCTCAGTGACAGATCTAGTATTGAGAGCACAATTAAAAGATGCATCCGGAGTCTGGAGAAAATACGCAACAAACGCTCGAAGAGATCTAAAAAGACCTACACCAAATCGTCTGCGATCCCTACTCAAGCCATGGTCGGAGGCAAAGAACCTAAAGAACAAGGTTCCCTTAAGACCACCTCAACCGTCAGTTCACACGGATGCCTCAAAAGAAGGGTGGGGAGGTCACTCTCACCATTGGAAAGTCCAAGGAACCTGGTCTCCCCTCTTCAAAACCTTCCACATAAACTTCCTGGAAGCCATGGCAGTTTTTCTTTCCCTAAAGAAACTGTAACTCCACTGCTCAATCCACATCCGTCTGGTTCTAGACAGCGAAGTCATTATGAGATGCCTAAATCGATAGGGCTCGAGATTGCGTCACATAAATCAAGTGATACTAGCCATCCTCCGCTTAGCGGAGAAGAAGAGATGGCACTTGTCAGCAGTCCACCTTCAAGGGTTCCGCAATGTGACAGCAGACGCTCTATCCAGAACCAAACTGATAGAGTCAGAATGGTCCCTAGACGCAAGATCGTTCTCCTTCATCTTACGCAAAGTCCCAGGACTGCAGATAGACCTCTTCGCAACGAGCGACAACAAGAAGCTACCCGGTATGTATCCCCGTACGAGGATCCTCTAGCGGAAGCGATGGATGCAATGTCCATAGATTGGAACAGATGGTCCAAGATCTACCTATTCCCTCCAACCAACCTTTTGCTGAAAGTCCTCGACAAGCTGAGATCCTTTCGGGGGACGGGAGCAATAGTGGCCCACAAGTGGCCCAACAGCGTTTGGTTCCCCCTGGTAACGGAACTACGCCTGAAACTGATCCCGTTGCCAGACCCAGTTCTGACTCAGCAAGTGCAGAAATTGACTGTCTCAGCTTCATCAGTGAAAACCCAGAACCTTCATATCATGATTTTCTCGCCTTAGCGGTCAAGAAACGGTTTGGGATTTCTAGGGACAGTATCGACTTCCTAGAGGAGTACAAGTCAAAGTCAATAAGAAGACAGTATGAGTCTTCCTGGAAAGAAATGGGTGGCCTTTGTCAAGGCGAAGAAACCTAAGGAGATTTCTACGGACTTCTGTTTGTCCTTCTTCATCCATCTTCATGAACAAGGTTTAGCAGCCAATACGATTACTACATGTAAATCTGCCCTGGCCAGACCAATAATTTATGCCTTCTAGGTTGACTTTTCCAACGAAATCTTTAACAAGATCCCTAAAGCCTGCGCAAAACTTCGGCCCGCAGCTCCTCCTAAGCCCATTTCATGGTCTTTGGACAAAGTTCTTTATTTAGCATCAACCCTGAATAATGAGGATTGCTCGCTGAAAGACTTGACTCAGAAGGTGATATTCTTGTTTGCATTAGCCCCGGGAGCCAGAGTTAGCGAAATAGTGGCCCTCTCGAGGGACGATGGCCACATTCAGTTCACAGACAATGGAGATCTGAACCTCTTTCCGGACCCGACGTTTCTCGCCAAGAACGAGCTACCCACTAAACGGTGGGGTCCCTGGAGAATCTGTCCTCTGAAGGAAGAAGCATCCCTCTGCCCAGTGGAATGCCTAAAGGTCTATCTTCGTAGAACTTCAGGCTTTAAGGGAGGTCAGCTTTTCAGGGGAGAGACTTCTGGTTCAACGTTATCCTAGAAACAGATTAGGGAGAAAATCACCTACTTCATTCGCAGAGCGGATCCAGACAGTACACCCGCAGGTCAGGATCCGAGGAAGGTTGCCTCGTCTCTGAATTTCTTCCAAACAATGTTGTTTGAAAGTCTTCGTGCTTATACTGGATGGAAGTCCCCGAGGGTCTTCTTCAAGCACTATGCAAAGCAATTACAAGAAATTAAGTTTCATGTGGTGGCGGCGGGCATTGTGATAAAACTCGCTGCTTGATTACTGCGAAGAACAGTGCAATATTAGGGACTTATAGTGAAGGGTGTACACGATAGACTTGGAAGACATATCGTGTTGAGTTTTGTGTTTAAGTGATAACACTATAGACTGTTCTCCCTACACAGGTGACATTAAGCATAATAAACTGACACAAGTGCCAGGCATTCTTATATGCACAGTGTTATAGTAACAACAGATTATAGAACGAAACTGCATGTTTCCCTTTGAGTGGCTAATGTTTTCCTTTTCAGGCAAACCCCTTTTTTATCCTGTTATTACTGTTTATGCTCGTATGTAGAATTATTCAACATAAATTGTAATGGTTTACAACCATGATTTCTATTTTTGTAATAAACAATAGAACGAATATTTGCGTCTCCTTCGCCCCAAATATTTATTCAAATAGTCATTTAAACAATTATTTAAATGCGTAAGTCAGAGCATCCTTGACTCTTTTGATAATTAAGTCAATACTAAAACTAAGATTCATGGTGTTCCAGGCAAACAGGTAAGACCTTGTTGTACTAGACTGTTCATTTTACTGTTTAAAGTGTTCCTACACATATATAAACCTGTCCGTCTCTTCACAGACCCGGGAACTACAGTAATCTGTCCAAGCCATTTCCATCCTAGTACAGACTATGCTTTACGGGTATGTTGACATTAATATACAAACTGTTTGCTAGATTGTTCCCTGAACTCACAATCCTCGGGTTTTTTCCTCGAGTCTACCCAGACTCTTCCCTGTAGGGGGCAGGAAGCACTGACATATTTTATGATCAGCTGATTGATGTATAATGGTAACATCAAGTGTCTCTAGGTCTAAAGACCGAAGAGGAAAGGTTTAGCTCGAGATGAACGGCACTAATGGAAATCCACAGATACATTAATGCTCTGGTACACTTCCATCACAACGACATGGCCTGAGCCCAAAAAACGGATTTTGAGCGTAGCGAAAAATCTATTTTTGGGTGAGGTAGCAATGTCGTCCTGATGGACCCACCCTCTTTTGGGACAAAAGGATAATGAATCCCTCCCTATAGTACTGTATCTGCATCACCTGCAAAGCTACAAAGAATGACGGTGGCGCCTCGGGTGGCGGACAGGCGCACTATTTGCAGAGCAGTAGTGACTCGTCGAGAGCGATGTCTCTGGAACGACTCACCCTATTCTTGCCTCTCTTTCCCCTCGTAGTGAAAGCTGTATTGGGGGTGTAGATAGCCATGAGACGTGTCAAGAATACGTCCTCTGATATTACGCGATATCCCTTCATAAAATTTTCAGGGATATTCGCTAAAGGAGTTAGAATTACGGATACCTTTGGTAAATTCTTTGGGATATATCACTGTAGTCAAATATACCTAGGAAGCTACCTTTGAAGGAACTTCCATCACGACGACATGGCCTGAGCCCAAAAATAGATTTTTCGCTACGCTCAAAATCTGTTTTTCCTTCTTGTTTTTTTTCGTTCTTCTTTTTTATTATTTTTATTTTTTTATTATTATTATTATCATCATTCGGTATTAAAAGCCATTGGAGTTGATATTCACATTGATTAAAATCATTAGTGAGATTATATATATATATATATATATATATATATATATATATATATATATATATATATATATATATATATATATATATATATATATATATATATATATATATATATATATATATATATATATATATATATATATATATATATATATATATATATATATATATATATATATATATATATATATATATATATATATATATATATATATATATATATATATATATATATATATATATATATATTATATATATATATATATATATATATATATATATATATATATATATATATATATATATATATATATATATATATATGACGGTTTGTGTGTGTGAGCTTGTGCGTGTTTGCTTTTGAGTTTGTGTATAAAATAAAGGCCTTCATGATGATTTTAATGAAGCAAGTAAATGTGTAAAAGCTAGATGAAGAACATAATTTCTTCCATTATCTTTTAATTTTTATTTTTTTTATTTTTTCTTATTTTTTATTGGACTGAAGTTTAGAGGCTATTCTGCCATTCGGCATACAATTGCTGTTTCAAAGGAAGTGATACTATAGAGTAATTTCAGTTGTAATTTAGTCCTTGTGTTTATTCTCTCTGTTCTAAAAAATGGAAGCTCCCAAAAGTCACCATCGTCACAAACATTCATGACTGAAATTGAATAGATACCCAGAGAAATTGCTTTGCGTGGCAAGAAGTAGTAAAGTCAAAAGATATATTAACACATGATTTTCTTGAAAGCCCTTTATATATTTTTACAATCACCGAGCAATTTCAAAGAAACACGATATCAGGAATTAGTTGATAGCGTAACTGCAAATTATCAAAACACTGAACTGCTATGTCCATTCCCTTAAAGAACTGTTTTGTTATTTTCATGAATTAATCAGAGGCTGTAAAGTTTAGAAAGAGAAGGAAACGAACACAAACAATTCACAAAAATTTAGGTATAAAAAAATCGTAATTCAATAATATGGTGGTCAAGATCATATTTTCTATTTGAAAATATCAAGAAAAACAAGAAGAAATGTAGACTTCTTAGGAATTTATATGTCAAATTTATTCATATAAAATTACGGAAATATACGATTTTTCTTTCAAAAGTAGCCAATACTAGATGATTACATAAAAAAAAGAAAAAAAAATTAAATATATTTTTTTTTCTTTAAATAATTTCAGATTTAAATTCAAATCTTCAGGGTACCGAACCAATATGCCATAACTGCTTAGTTCACGTTTTACATAAAAAAAAAATGTCATAGACAAACATCAATGAGACAATTAGTCTGAGTTGGTCATTCACAGATAAAGGCACCACTAGACTTGGCTCTGCAGGACGGGACATCCAAACCAACAAAAACATTTAGCTTATCCTAACAGCGCATTACAAAATCCAATGACAATATCATTGGATATCGGAGAAACTATTCAAGTGATTTTGAAGAAAGCATTCCGTATGAAAGAATGGTACTCTAGAAAATAGTCCATAGTGATAAATCTTTATACATTTTCAAACTAGAAGAGCACTCTGAGAGTGAAGATATCCGCCACAGCATCTTATTTTTGTCGACCTTTTGCTTGACCATGACCTTAACTTAGTACTGACAAAATTGAATCCCTTCCATGCCTCGACATATCAATTAATCAATGAGAGTTTCAATACCCCATGAGTAAAAGTGTGGACAGGAAGCTGTCCACAAACAAACGGACAACCAGGGGTGAAATTATAAAGGACACTAATGATAGTGTACTGTGTCAGATATCAAACAATTGGGTTCTAAAGTAAGTGTGCCGCACTAATTCAAATAAAGACACAGCAATGAAGAATAAGGCATTAGGTACGAAAAGCAATATCGAATACTAGATCCTACAATACTAAAATACTGAATTTACAGGAAGTATCCTATACCATGATACCCAGTAGTCCATAGCTAAAGATAATAATAAGATGATGCATCAAATACCAAAAGTATGAAAAGTGATATATATAAAACAGTAGCCATGCTTGCATATCGACTAAGCTTATAACTTCTATACATGGCAGGTGAAAAAAAAAGTTCATCACCTGCCCCTGGATAATGTTGAATGTGATTGAGGAAAATCAGTCAATCAAGTTCTTGGCAGTCTTGAGTTAGCTGGCAACATTGCCAAATCGATGCCTGTGTGACGAGCCGAAAAAAGGTTGTGACTCAAAGACAGGATGAAAGCAACTGAGTAACTTTATTACAGACACCCGACTTTATATACAAAATCTCAATGCAACAGGAAATTTCTTGTGCAACCGTTACCGTACCAGTTAACAGTTAGCGGTGAGAAAAACAGACACATTATTTCAGGTTCAATGCAACAGGAAATTTCCTGTTCAACTGATACCACACCCGTTAACAGTTAACGGTGAGAAAAACATACTTGTTATTTCAAGTACTTTTTAGTGCGAGGGGAGAGCGAATATACAAGCATAATATATACACAAAATGAAATGTTGTTACTATGTACGATCGTATGACACGTGGTTGGTACATGGCACCCCCCTAAAAATTACATACTGTACATGTTAAATAGTGTGCCCTGATCGAGAGAGGCGAACTGTAAGCGAGTCATCTGGCAGGATATAACCAGGTTTTAGACGATCGATGACGAGCCAGTCTTTTTTGCCACGAATGTTTAGTAGGAATGCTTCCGGACTGCTTCGGATAACAAGGAAAGGGCCCGTGTAAGGGGGCGTTACCGGTAGCTTGCTAGTGTCGTTGCGCAGGAAGACGTGCGAAGCAGAATGCAAGTCTGTTGGTATTTGATGCTTCGCTGGGGGCTTGTAAGTCTAGAGGCATGGAGTAAATGTTCCCACAACGTGACGTATGCGCTGGAGATTGTCGGAGGAGGTTGTAGAAGGAAAAAATTCGGTAGGGACGACCAACGGGTCGCCATACACCCTCTCAGCAGCCGAGACGTCGATGGTATCTTTAGGAGTGGTCCTTAGTCTTAGAAGGACCGAGGGAAACTGAGTAAACCAGTTGGAATCCTTGCAGCGGGACATCAAAGCTGCTTTGAAGGTGCGATGAAAAGTTTTCAACCATTCCATTTGCAGCGGGGTTGTAGGCCGTTGTCTGATGTAGGGTGATGCCCAGGAGATTCGCTAATGATGTAGACAAATGAGAGGTGAAAGGGGTACCCCTCTCAGAAGTAATAAGCTTATGGATACCAAATCTTGCAATCCATCCTGAGAGTAAGGCAGATGTACATGAGCCGGATGTTGCAGCTTCCATGGGAATGGCTTCAGGCCACCGAGTGGAGCAGTTGATGATGGTAAACAGGTAACGGTGTCCTTGTGATGTGGGTAGGGGGCCTATAACGTCGACGTGAATATGTACGAAATGACGCCGAGGTTGAGGAAAGGTGCCCACTCCTTAGAAATGCCGTGCCAAATGAACTTCGTCTTCAGCAGCTGGGCAGTAGAATGGCACGAGGGATGTGAAAGACTGTGAATGAAATCAACCACCTGCTGGCGCATGGGAGCAGGTATCCAAGGTCGCAGTCTACCAGTACTGACATCACAGAGGAAAGTAGTGTTGGGGTCTTCGAGGGGGACGTGCAAGATGTCCTACATGCACCACACTCTGGATCCTGTCGTTGGGCTTCAGCCAAGGCATTGTAATACAATCCCAGTTGAACGGCAGCCAAGGTGTTTCTTGACAGGGCATCGGCAACGTGATTAATTTTCACAGGGACGTATTGAAGGGTGCAATTGTATTAAGCCACGGCGGAGAGATGTCGGCGTTGACGGGCGGACCAGGCATCAGTGAAGGCGTGCACCAGAGGCATGTGGTTTGTGCGAATGATGAAGGGTTTACCTTCTAAGAAATGGCGAAAGTGACGGGCAGCCAAGTGCACAGCCAGCAATCCGCAATCAAATGTAGAATAACCTGATTCTGCCTTGGACAGTTTTCTGCTTAAGAAGGCCAATGGGCGGGGCGAGCCGTTTACCATTTGCTCAAGTACTGCACCAATAGCGACGCCGCTGGCATCGGTGGAGAGAAGGAGAGGGGCATGTGGGATAGGAAAAGCGAGAGCCACAGCAGTTGATAGGGCCTTCTTTGCAGGAGTCTGCTTCTTGAAGGGGACCCCTCTTCAAGTCCTTTGGCTTGCCCTTGAAGGAGGCGTAGAGGGGAGCAAGAGTGGCGGCAATGGCTGACAGAAAACGGTGATAATAGTTGACCATGCCCAAGAATTCCTGCAGAGTTTTGACGGTCGAGGGCGCGGGGAAGTCTTGAATGGCTGCTACCTTCTCAGGAAGGGGATGGACTCCTTCAGGGGTGATGTGGTGCCCTAAGAACGACACTTCATTGGCGCCAAAGGTACACTTGTCGTACCGGACTACAAGGCCGTTTTGTTGCAGGCGGTCAAGCACGATGCGCAGGAGAGGGAGGTGTTCCTCTTTTGAGGAGTAGAACACAAGTATGTCGTCCACATAACATACACAGGAGGGGACGACCCCTAAGATGCCATCCATGAGATGTTGAAACGTAGCCCCAGCATTACGAAGGCAAAAAAAGGAGTAATTTAAGGTGTATGTATCAAACAGAGTGGTGATGGCTGTCTTGGGGATGTCTTCTGGGTTCATAGGCTCATGATAATACCCCTTCAGGAGGACGAGCGTAGTGAAAACCTTCGCTTTGTGCAGGTAGGTGGTCACGTTAGCGATGTTTGGGAGGGGGCAGGGTTCTGTTTGCATATTCAGGTGCCTGTAATCCCCGTACGGATGGAGGGAGCCGTCTTTCTTCAGAACGATGTGTAAGGGTGACGACCATGGGCTGGAGCCCTATTGTCAAAGGCTCATTTCCTCCATTTCGGCGAACTTCTGTTTGGCGGCTCCCAATTGTTCCGGTGCCAGACGTCTAAATTTTGTGAAGACTCGGGATCCTATCATCCTGATATGGTGATAAATACCGTGCTTGGCAGGAGCCGTGGGCGTTAGGCAAAGATCTGGACAGAAAACTTCCAGGTACGACATGAGGAAGTGGGCATATGCATCCGTGGGTGCGCTGATGTGGAGAGCAACGTTGGAGGGGGCGGGTTGAAGAGGTGTCGAGAAATACGAGTCTGCGTTGATCAATCGTCGGTGGGCAACATCGACCAGAAGGTGAAAATGAAAGAGGAAATCCGTAACGAGAAACTTCCAATTAAATTTACCGTTTACAAACGATAATGTGAGGTTCTCGTAAACGTAGGTGGGTATCGAAGATCCGTTGGCAGCTACCAAGCGGAAGTCGGCAGACGTAGACACAGTACATCGTGTCCTGAAGAGTTCCTTTGGCAAAAGAGAACGGCAAGCACCAGCGCTACCAAAAATCGCATGCCCGTTCCTGCACCATGTAAAAAGAAAAGATTAGAAACACAGGAGGCCACCGCCATGAGTGATGTCCTACTTACATGTTTTTTTTGTCTTCTGACAATCCTTGGCACATTTCTTCGTGGTTGCCCCAAATCTAGTGTAGTACTGTAGTAACAAGACTGCGGCGGACAGGAGGCAGTAAGTGGCTGTAGAAGTCATTGGTTGGGGCACGAACGAGTGGTGGGTGGTGGGTGGCTTTGTCGCCGCTTTGGCACGTCATGGGGTAGGCGTGTGTGTCCTAGGGCATTCATGTCAGCTTCGGTTGACGTTGAATAGGCGTCCTCTTCGTCAGGAGTGGAGGCGTTGATGGAGGTCTTGAAGTGGCTGTCCATAAGGGCGTCGGCTTTGGTCATCAAGTCCTTTATGGGTAAACTATCGACATCGGGTATGGCAGCGTGTACAGGTTCGGGTAAACGGCGTATCCAAAGGGCACAAAGTAGGTTCACCTCACGAGGAGAGCCGTCTGCGGCAGGTTGCAGGCGAGCGATACTTGTCATTTCCCTTAGGGCGAGCGAAGCCCTTTGGTCCCCCAACGGTTGTTGAGAGAGCTGAAATATCTTTGCTATACGGGCGGCTGGTGACGGCGAGTACTGTTGCAGAAGGTATGTTTTGAGGGCGTCATACGCTATTAGGGTGTCTCCTTGTTAACAAAGCCAGTCGGATATTTCCGGGAAGGTGTCCTCGGGTATTGCCGCGAGAACATAATCTGCTTTGGTGGTTGAGCGAGTCACGCCCTTGATGTGATACTGGACTTCTCCGCGCTGAAACCAAGCAAACGCCTCTCCGCTTGAGAATTATTAAAGTTTCATTGGGGCAGCCGCAGCGCCAACTTCTGTAGAGTGCGCCATAGTACCAACGATGGAGGGGCGAGGGGAGCGGGGGTGGAAGACGGGAGGAGCGAGTCGACTTCCAGGGTCACTAATGTGACGAGCCGAGAGAAGGTTGTGACTCAAAGACAGAATAAAAGCAACTGAGTAACTTGATTACAGACACTCGCCTAAATATACAAAAACTCAATGCAACAGGAAATTTCTCGTTCAACCGATACCGTACCGGTTAACAGTTAACGGTGAGAAAAACAGACACATTATTTCAGGTTCTTTTTAGTGCAAGGGGAGAGTGAAAATACAAGCATAATATATACCCAAAATTAAGATGTCGTTACTATGCACGATCGTGTGACACAGGGTTGGTACACCTGACAATGGTCACTTTTTAAATAGATGTTTTATTTGTAGTGGTCTATTGGAATCATACCTACCTGTTATTTACCAGACAGGGGTTTGAGTCACGCTCAAGCTCGATAGTTCCTATTAGTGTCTGCAACCTCACCATCCTTGTGACCAAAGGATGGCCTATCAGGGGCAGCCTATAGGTCTACCTGCTAAGTTATCAGCAGCCATTGCCTGGCCATCCATGGTCCTTGCTTAGATGGAAAACAGGTTGGTTGGTGATCATATGTATAAATGGTCAATCTATAGGGCATTGTCCTCTTACTACGGCTTCGTCACTGACCCTTGCCTCTGCCATAAATGGACGGTCTTTAAACTTACGCCTTCATGACTGTTAAGTGGAAAGCATTGCTTTTGAAATATTCTGTCATTATCTAGAGGGTAATTAGATCTTACTTGACACTCGATGTGATTGTTCTATCGTTGTTGCCAAATTAACTTCAATATTTTAGAAGATGATTAATCTTCTTGTCACTCCTTATAATCAATTTCATTCGCAAATAGTTGCTGAGTAATTAAGATTTTACTTCATTATGTGTTTATTTTAAACAAAGTAGTAGTAGATAGACAATCAGTTTACATACTTGAATAAATGTGCTTTTGCGTATGCATGTGATTCATTGTAATTTCTTTAGATTCCTGCAGTTTATATATATATATATATATATATATATATATATATATATATAT
>NC_090725.1:222535794-222545794 GCF_036898095.1 Palaemon carinicauda | reverse complement strand
CTAGTTTACAATTTTGGTTTTCTTAAAGGCCTTGGAGCATGTGATGCCCTTCTTACAATCTCCAATGTTTTACAGAAATCCCTTGACTGTGGTCAGGAAGTTCGTATGATTGGCCTTGATTTTAGTAATGTCTTTGACCGAGTTAATCATGAGGCCCTTGGTTTCAAACTACACCTGTTGTTAATCTTTGGGTCGTTTCTTAGCATTATTATTGATTTTTTAAGTAATAGATCTCACAGAGTTGTTGTTGATGGGCACCATAGTGATCATAGAAATATAATATCTGGAGTTCCACAGGGTAGTGTTCTTGGCCCATTACTTTTCATACTATATACACATGACATGTGGTTTGGCCTAGAAAACAAGCTTGTTGCATATGCAGAAGATGCTACTCTCCTTGCATCAATTTCGTCCCCTGAATGTAGATCTGGGGTTGTTAAATCCCTTTATAGAGATCTAGCTAAAATTAGTGCATGGTGTAAATTATGGGGTATGAAGTTGAATCCTAACAAAACTCAAAGTATGATTGTAAGTAGGTCAAGGAGAGTGGCTCCTCAACAACCGGATCTCAGTATTGATAATGTATCTTTTAACTTTGTATGACTTTTAAAATTTTAAGAGTGATTCTCGATAGCAAAATTACTTTTCAAAAACACATTAGGTCTGTGTCTTCTTCAATTGCACAAAAAATTGGCTGATTGAGAAAGTCTTTCAAGATTTTCGGTGATCAATCTATTCCGAAGAAATGTTTTAATTCTTCCATTTTACCTTGTTTTGAGTATTGTTCTACTGTCTGGTGTTCAGCTGCTGATTCTTATCTTAATTTGTTGAACATAAACTTACGGTCTATTAAATTTCTTATTCCTGATCTAGATATCAATCTTTGGCACCGTAGTTCAATTAGTTCATTATGCATGTTGCATAAGATTTTTCATAACTCTGACCAGTCTTCACATTCAAATCTTCCTGGACAATTCTATCCTGTTCGTAATACTAGGCAGGCAGTTAATTCTAATAGCCAGGCCTTCTCCATCATGAGGCTCATTACTACACAGTATTCTAGAAGTTTTATTCCAGCTGTTACCAATTTGTGGAATGATCTTCCTAATCGGGTAGTTGAATCAGTCGAACTTCAAATGTTCAAATTGCCGCAAATGTTTTTATGTTGAACAGGCTGACATAAGTCTTTTTATAGTTTATATGACATATCTGTTTTGAAGTTGTTACAGTTTGTATCATGATTTATTTTTAATTTGTTCTCATCATTTATTTTTTTCCTTATTTCCTTTCCCCACTGGGCCATTTTTTCCTGTTGGAGCCCTTGAGCTTATATCATCTTGCTTTTCCCACTAGGGTTGTAGCTTTTTTAGTAATAATAATAATAATAATAATAATAATAATAATAATAATAATAATAATAATAATAATAATAATATTAATAATAATAATAATACCAGTTATTCTCTATCAAAATATTCAATATTGCACAGTATTATTAAAGTTATATTGTAAATATAACCAATTGTGAAATAATCATCTTCATCAGACAATTGGTTGAACTTCAGATACTTAACCTTGTTGCAAATGCTTTTTCGTTGAACAGGTTGACATGAGTCTTGTATCATAGTCTCTATATGATTGATTTATGTTAGTGTCGTTACTGGTTTATCATTTCTCACGTATAGCATATTCGTTACTTCACCATTTCCATTCTGCAAAGGGATGTTTTTTTCTGTTGGAGGCTTTGGGCTTACAGTGTTCTGGTTTTACAAGTAATATTGTAGTCTGGCTAATAATAATAATAATAATAATAATAATAATAATAATAATAATAATAATAATAATATTAATAATAATAATAATAATAATAATAATAATAATAATAATAATAATAATAATAATAATAATAATAATACCTAGCCCAAACTTTACCGTTATGCAAAGAATCTACAATTACACGCATCACTTACTTTGGAGCTTTCCAACTTCCAGACACAAAATGTCTTTTCAGTTACGAATCATACTTCCAACACTATACTACAACACTTCCAATTGTAATCAAATCTTCTCTTGGTGTCTTTCCAATTTTAAATTCCACTTTTTATATACTCGGCAATTATTTATATTCTAGAATTTATTCTTTTCTTTCTTGCGCTATTCAGGTGTGCTTCTGTTAACCTTCACATTCAAAAGTTTTCCGGTGAAAGACCTGGTACACAGTTTTAATATTGTTAGAAATACGATGATTCCATTTAAGAGATCATCAACGCCTACGTGGAAATTACCAGACATATATATATATTTTTTTTAGATATTTCATTGATGTTAAAAAGAATATGACTGCCTTAGAAGCCAGGTCTCTTTTTGTGTAAGATGTTACAGGACATAGGGTATCAACTTCTATGTATACTGACGGTCCAAATCTGATGCTAGTAATGCTTTTAATTGTAGAGTTACACTAACTCTACCAGATTCCATATTTACTGCCGAACTGTGTGGCATACTAACCGCAAATGAGAAAAAAATAGCTTTGGCGGAATAGGGTAATTTTACCATTTTTATTGATACAAGGAGTTTCCTTTTAAGGTTAAGATTTTTTTTCATTCCAGTAACCCTTTATTTCTAAATATTTTAGTATAGTTTTTTTATTATTGGACTGACAGGTATAACAGTTCGATTTGGTTGGATTCGGACACACGTTAGTGTGTTTGGCAATAAGAAGGCAGATTTACTAGCAAAAAAAAAATAAAAAAAAAATGCTGCAGCTGAGTTACTACTAAGGTATCCCATTCTCTGTGATGATTGTTTACACAACATTAAGAATTTGATTTATGATAATTGGCAACAGCATTTGGATAGATTAGTTGAAAATAAAACTAAAAAATAACGAATATTATATCCCATTGGAAGTATAAGATAATGCCCCGAAAGTGGGAGACTACTCTTTGTCATCCCCGCATTGGTCACACTCGGTTGACACACAAATTTCTGCCATCTGGCCAACAGCAGCCATATTGTGACAACACTTTGGTACCCTTGACAGTGAGGCATTTTTTGACAGAGTGGTCTACTTATAGTACCGAAAGGAGTAGATATCCTTTTGAGGCTTGACATGGTGAAGGCAGGTTCCTCCCAGCCAAGATTCATGATGTTTAGAGCTATGCAAGCAGAACTTTTTGATATATTTCATAAGCATGTCTTCTGAAAGCCTTTTAACTTTCTTGATGACACCTTCGCTACTATGATTTTAATTCAATATTCTTTTATTCTTCATTTCTAATAAATGAGATCAACAGCAATGACCTCAGATGTCAAGACGTCCAAAAACTTCAAATCAATCAATCAATAACATTCTACAACTCTTGAAGATACTCACTTAGAACTACAACATGTATAGAAAGTACTTTTTTGCTAGCATCTTTTATTCCGAAATAAGTATTTAGATTAACTTTAATCGATTCAACACTCCTCTAAAAATCTAAGTTGTATCCTGTACATTATTTGCTCAGCTTCCATTTTTATTGCTCTCAAACATTTGGTTCGACTGTGCCCTGACCGCGATTTTTCATCTCACATTCACCGCTGCTTATTCATCATCCATCCCAAGGGGACCGTCCTCCATGGTGTTTTGACATAACAACTTCCAAAAATCTAAAATCGTTTTATTGCTTCTATGTATGCGTAAACATATTGTACATGCTCCCCAGAAGTTTTAGCCAATTATTTTTTACAAATAACGAAGATATAGCGGTCTTTAAAAGATGACGTCATCCTTACTGTGTCGTCTGCATGACTGAGTTTGACAAAATCGTCTTTGTGCGTTATTTTTCATATTTATGACGATTTTTCACTCATTTTTCGAGAGGTCATACGTCTGGCAGAAATGGAAGGCATTGGTAGAGCATAGTTGAACAAAATCTACTCTTATGAGAACAGAAGCCAAAGTTTCCAAAGATATATAGAAGTTATAATGCATGCGTTTGTTTACTTGAAATTCATATGTACATTATGTTTTCACAACGTCCTCAGGAACTTTATAGCAAGGCCAATGTTACGAAAGGTAATAAAAAGAACAAATAGTCAATAATTTTTCCAAACAATGAAGATATGGTGGTCTTTAAATGATGACGTCATCCTTACTACGTTGTCTGCATGACTGAGATTGAGTTAAAACTGCCATTTATAAAAATACTATAATTCTCTCTCTCTCTCTCTCTCTCCTCTCTCTCTCTCTCTCTCTCTCTCTCTCTCTCTCTCTCTCTCTCTCTCTCTCTCTCAAATTATCCATTTATACAAATAATATAATAACAATGTTCAACTCTGTCATAGAATCAAATAATGGTTGATCTCTCTCTCTCTCTCTCTCTCTCTCTCTCTCTCTCTCTCTCTCTCTCTCTCTCTCTCTCTCTCTCTCTCTCTCTCTCAATTTGAACTGCCATCTATATCAACCAAATGCTATCACTCCAAAATTAAATTCATGATCTCTCTCTCTCTCTCTCTCTCTCTCTCTCTCTCTCTCTCTCTCTCTCTCTCTCTCTCTCTCTCTCTCTTATATTTCGAAATCTCGTACTTCTGGCAGAATTGAAAGGCATTGGTAGAGGGTAGGTAAATGAAAACTACCAGCTATGAGAACATCAGCAAAGTTTCCAAAGACATATAGAAATTATATTGCATGTGTTTATTTACTTGAAGTTCGTATGTAGATTGTGCTTTCACAACGTCCTCTGGAACTTTATAGCAATGCCAATGTTACCTAAGGTGATAGAAAGAACAAAAAGTAAGTGGAGAACAAGAAAAAAGAACCAAGAAAGAGGGAACATGAATAAGAGTACAAAGCTGAAACCTGCTAACTAAAACACTGGCAACAATGAGAGATCCCTGGCAACTCGTAACATAGGAATAGTAAACTGAGGGTTCAAATACCTCGTATAGTGTGGTTTTATGTAGGAATAAACAATAAATGTTATCATAATTATATTATGCTGATTTGTTTAAGAAAAGAAGTGAAAATTTGTTGCAAATCTTTGGGAGCTCAAAACTCAAAATCATACTTATTCACACTTGGGTACATTTTTCTCACTTATCTGTTGTTCGATATTAGAGAGAAAGATATCATTGAAAAGAAGAATGGAAATCCAACAATTCTGTTAGGTAAAATTTCGATTTTCTTTTTACATTTTTTTTCACGACTATTTTCCGTCTTGACGAGGAAAAGAATAAAAATTAATTTAAAAAAAAAGAAAGGAAAATCAAAATTCTGTCTGACAGAATTATTCGGTTGATAGAGTAGTTTTTATGGTATAAGTTTCAATACAATTGGTATTATAGTATTGGGAAAAATTTACCTATTTTTTTTTTAATCATGATTTTTGCTAATATATCCAAATGTGTTTGATCAAATGACTTGAAATCTTTTTATGATGAAGGTATTATATATGTCTAAAACATATACAGAAATGGTGTAATTTGGATCATTGAAAAAATAAATGGCGGACATAGCGGACGGTCAAAGTACTTTTTTGCTAGTATCTTTTATTCCGGAATAAGTATTTTGATTAACTTTAATTGATTCAAACACTCTAAAAATTTAAGTTGTATCCTTGACATTATTTTCTCAGCTTCCATTTTTATTGCTCCCAAAAATTTTGTTCGACTGTGCCCTGACCGCCATTTTCATCTCACATTCACCGCAGCTTATTCATCATCCATCCTCTATATATGCACTTAACTTAATCCCAAAATTCTTTCATTACATCGAATACTGAATTAACCCTTTCTTCCTAAGCTTCTGCACACTCATAATTGATCACTTAATCGCATTCCATAAATTGTAAACTTTAAATATATTTCCAACTTCATCTTCTATAAAAAAAAAACCCTTCTTTCACCCGCCCCCTATTTTTTATTTATTTTTCTATTCTTTTTTTTTTTTTGTTTGGCTGCATCATAATCTTACGTAATTTTAGTAGAACTGACTGATGAAGTATTAATTATTTTTCGATAAACATGTTATTCTTTTCCTTTTCCACATATAAATTCAATCGATATCCCCTTTCCGTTGATCAGATTACGATTAGATATACACTAACTCACTCGTATAGACAAATATATTGCCTAGGAAATATATTTTGATACATAGAAGTATCATTCATGATTATTGAGATGAATCCTAACATAAAGCTGAAGAGAAAATAAAAAAGGCTAAAAAGATAAAAAGAAACCTCCAATTAAACACACCGTTGCAATAAGCGTCATTCTTTTCGACTGTTCTGATGAGAACTGACATTTATGTTTCCCAGGCAGAACCATTGCAACGCCATCTGCTGTAGGCATTACGTGTTGCAGTTCTCTCTCTCTCTCTCTCTCTCTCTCTCTCTCTCTCTCTCTCTCTCTCTCTCTCTCTCTCTCTCTCTCTCTCTCTTGTATGTTTAATATGTAATGATGAATCGTTATTATTTTCAGCTTTCCTTCAGTGGATTATGGCGTAAGTAATTTCTTCTTTTACTCCCAAACTTCCAAGCCAATATTTCATCTAACAAACTAGACTACTGACTACATTTTACTGCATACAAACTTTGTTATATATACGGCTGCTCTACTTACAGACCGGAAGGCATAGCGAGGCAGTGGCGATTTTGTCAATAATTGGATTATCTACTAACGCAGTTATGGAAGGAAATGGTTCTTGTAATCTGTGGTAACTGTCGTTTAACAAAGTTAAGGTCTAAAGTATGGACGCACGTAGGAAAAAAAAAAAGACAAAGTTACCTGACATGAAAAAAATCAGAAAAAAGTTATATAGCCTTAATATATATATATATATATATATATATATATATATATATATATATATATATATATATATATATATATATATATATATATATATATATATATATATCCTGCATAGTAAAACAACCATATATCAGGATATATCAAAATGGAAAAATTTCATCGTGGAAATATGGTAAAATTATACTAAACTACAGACAAGGCTAAAATATACTATAATGGACAATAGAGAGAAAACATCAAACGCATAAAATAAGTGCTTTTTTTCCTCCCTTGCACGTTCGGTAGTGAAAATAATTCAACCTGTATAATTTCTGGAATTATTAATTTTACTATAAAATAACAAATACTTTGATATAGATAGAGTCATTTCATATGATCATAAGATGTTGACTATGTTAGCTGATCCTTAAAAGAAATAATAAAGCATTTTTTTAACACATTGCATGAATTAGGATCAAATTATTTTCTGTTCACATAACAAAAACCTTATGTGCTTTCAGAAATAGCGAGAGGATATTTTTTCTTCATATTTCACTCATATTTTATCATTTACTTTCTCTTTTCCTCAATATGCAAACGTGACCGCACCGTGCTCTCTTCTATGACAATTAAAATTAACTATAGATAATAAGATTTAAGCAAAGAAATACGTACTGACAAAAGTAAATTATAAATATATAACAAATAAAGTAAACTGTTTCTGAGCTAGAACTATAAATACCCAGATGAGAATGAAAAGATTTACATACTAATCTCGAGCTTTTTGACCTTAGATATCAGTGGCATGGTTGAGATAGAATCATACCTCGCGGGAAAACAGTTCCTTTAATTAGTTTCCTCATATATATATATATATATATATATATATATATATATATATATATATATATATACATATATATATATACATATAGTGCAATAACATTGGGTGTTTGGTGACATAGGCAATTAATTATTTACTCAATTGTTATTTCACTGCGCTGAAGAAGGTTTTTGGTGGTCTTTACATCCATATCTATAAGGCACTGCTACAACTGAGTATAGAATGGGGAATTCTTCTGGAAACACTCCAGGAATACTTATAAAAGTGATTGATTACTTTTTACCTTTTTTAAAATACATTATAATTATATATCATAATATTTGTCTCACATTTTCTAATGTTTCTTCTTTCTGTAATTTATTTCATTTATATATGTTGGTGTTTTTGACATGTCAATTACTTTATTATAAATTCAGAAGACTCTACAGATATATGTATGTCCTTACCTGCAGGAGCATGGGCAGCAAATGGCATATCACGAAGTTTGTAGATACATAGCTCAAGAGCAAAAATTGTGTAAGACCATTAAAGGAAGATAAGCCTAAATATTATAGGGAGATAGTCCTGAAATGACTTGAAAAGTCTTGTCTACAGGACCTGTAACTGATATGCATAGCTGTCATCCCTCTAATTCCAGTGACCCGGGGCTAAAGCAAGTTGTATAAGTAGCAAAGAAAAATAGGCTCTTTTTTTTTTTTTTTACTATGTACGAACTTTGCTTGAGAAGAGATTTGAGTGGCATGTTTTAAAGCTGCTCTACTGTCAATAACTATGTACTAAAGATTGAGACATTCGTACTGAGTTTGAGTAGGTGATCGTGGCTTAGCATGAAGATTTGTCTCTCTTTGAAAGTATCAAATAGATTGATAAAGTAGAATTCCACATTGGTGAGTTTATGATCGCTTGAAACTCCAACTACTGAACACAGATGTTTGCATTATGTATGAAAAATGCAAAATTTTTCCAAGGTAGGGTTATGGTATGGAGTTAATTAAGACATTATTGTGGGTCCCTTTAATCTTTGTGATACTGGGAATTCCTAAAAGTACCTTGTCTTGCTGAAAGTTGTAATCAGGCCAGTTATCAGTACTTGCAAGAATATTGAGGCTATGATTTTCATGCAAGACCTCGAGATTTTACTAATATTTGTTCGTGAATGTCTATAGCCCACTTCCTTAGGAGACAGATGGTTCGTCGTGATCTGCATAAGTGGTCAGCCGAAAACCTGATTGTAGTGGAAGGGAAGGAAAATGGCTAACTCTACTTATATAGTACTCGTTTATGACTAAAAATATATTGAAAAAGTACAATGAATTAGTAAAGTATAATTTTTCTAACTTATTGTGACATATTAGCTCTGGGTAACTGTCGTATAATAACTAAAACACAGAATAATAATAACCAAAATAGTACAAAAGAAAGAACGGTTGAAGTTTATATATGTTAGTTGTTATAAAAACAGACAAAATATTCGTTTATATATATATATATATATATATATATATATATATATATATATATATATATATATATATATATATATATATATATATATATATCTGCAAAATTTAACACGATGATAATGAGTAGTAGTTACACACCATCTTTTTACTTAGACAAAGTAGACTTCCATGGCGTAAACAAAAACGTAATTTTACAACACTTCCAGAGGAGATTCTTTTAAGGCCTAAGTCCAAATTAAGTATTTATTTATTACTTTTCTTTATACAATATACTTACTTTATCCAATCGTCGATTAGGACAGTATTGCCCTTATATGACTATTTCCACAAGACCATAACGTCCATATAGAAGGCCAAATGTGAGGTCAGTGCAACTCAGGTTGTGAAGCTGTCAGCCAACACCACAAAACTAAATGTTGGCCCTGCTTTAAGTCTGGTGATTTATATGGTGAAACTTTGTCAAATTAAAGCCAAAAGTAGATGATAATATGAATAAAATTTTAGGTGATAGGTAGGCAGGTAGTTGCAATGGGTATGTTAGGACTGCATGTTCTGATAGCATTTGAAAATATGGGTGTTCGGGCAGTGAAACAAGTAACCCTAAGGAAGAATTACCTGCTACTAAGGTGATGCAAAGGATCATTGATAATAAATTGTCTCTTCATGGATGAGATTAATGCCACACAGTAGCCTAATTTACTACCACAAAAGTCTTGAGGAAGGAAACACCAAATTAAAAACCGCCAAGTTACATATATGACATTTAAACAGCGTGGTAACACAGAATAGCCAATGAAGCTGAGAATTACTGTCTAAACTCAACCGCTAAGAAACCTAACTCACAAACAAGCTAGGAGATCAAGAAGCAAAAAATTTGAGGTTAAACTTTGACCTGGACAACATCAAGGAGAAAATGTCC
>NC_090725.1:222520794-222530794 GCF_036898095.1 Palaemon carinicauda | reverse complement strand
GCAGTATATTCCTGGTAGCACCCCCAAACACTCATAACAATAATCTGCAGTTTCAAAACGAGTTCGAAGTAAACTAGCGGTAGTATTCGCTACAACGGCACCCCTGAAATACGAAATCCTACGTGCCGGGGGAGAAGATACATGTGGCCTGACGCCTCAGTAAATCACTGCTCAAGATCTACAGCACAATAACAATATATAAGACGCAACAGGATGCCGCTAGTTCTATTTGCAATAAACTATTTTTGAATGACTTTCTGGGGAAACCTACTTTCTATTCTCTCTCTCTCTCTCTCTCTCTCTCTCTCTCTCTCTCTCTCTCTCTCTCTCTCTCTCTCTCTCTCATTTTACCATCGCCAGTGATGGCGCCAGAGTGGTTTACCATTTCGATACACAACAAGCATTTATGGGGTGAGGTAATTGGTACCAGTACCTACTCCACGGCTGTTCAAGTGCATCATAAGCCGATGGAGTCTGACTTACATGGATGGCCATATATCCAAATGCTGACAAGACCTGACATGATAAATATGTGAAACAGAAAAGTTGTATAACGAATGTATTATAGCACAGAAAATCCCTTACTCTTTTGATATATATATATATATATATATATATATATATATATATATATATATATATATATATATATATATATATATATATATATATATATCTATATATATATTTAACCCCTACTCGCTAGAGGATCAAATTATACATGCAATTGATAAGCGTTATAATCAAATAATATATAAAGTAATTATGGTTGTTTAAAGGGTTAAAGGCTCATGAAATGTAGAGGCAAGGGACAGTGTCATTGCCATATTAAGTAGAACAATGCTTTTACAGACTTAGCATATATACATATGATCAGCGCCCAAGCCCCCTCTTCACCCTATCTAGGACCGAGGAGGGCAAAGCAATGGCTGCTGATGACTCAGCAGGTAGACCTAAAAGCTCCCCCCAAAACCCCAGTCTTTAGCTCACAAGGATGGGGAGGTTGCAGCAACCAAAGAAACTAACAAGTTTGAGTGGGACTCACCTAGTCTGGCGATCAGTAGTCAGGGACGTTACCACATCGGCCACCACAGGCAATCTCCCATTGAAGCTGATCTGTACAGTTTTAGTATACTCAGCATTTCTCAGACTGCCAGGCATCATCTACTGTATATATATGTCAGTGAGAATAGAATCCATCTTGTCAAAGCAAAACCTGTAAACAAAGAAAACTGTTACATTCAAGCCGTCATTGACGAAGAGCAAACTGTCTTAAAGGACAGGGGATACAGTTGGTCTTGTTATGGCTGACAAGGTTGAATGTTCCGTCAGAAGCACAGGAGTCGATGATGAAAACATACAACCATGATGTGCGCAAGAACTAGAAGTCAGACTCTATAGGTAAACATACATGGTCGAGGGATTATTAAGCAAGAAGAACCAACTAGAAGCAACCATAGCTATTCTACCGTACTCAAGAAACCATTAGATGCACATGGGAAGAGACAGAGACAGCTGACGGTCATGACACATAAAGTCGTTGAAACAATCAATTGATTGATTTATTTGAGGTTTTATGGCATTCTGATATCTAGTCAATGACGCTGATATCGTTTATTTTAAACAGAAGAAAAATAAGTATATTCAATTAAAACAATAACAGCAAAGATGTCATTTTAAAAGTTAAATATCTTTCAAAAGACCTGTTTCTGAAATAAAGCTAAAAATGCCACAGCATGGTAAGACACATCATGTCCAAAAATCTTAGCAAGGATGAACATGCTATTCTCACCTCCAGCCTCAAACATATATCCCTTTCTTTCGCTACTATAGTGGGGCATTCAGTCAATAAATGTCTCACTCTCAATGGTACCAAACAATCCTTGCAATATGATTGATGTTGGCTAGCCAGCAAAAACTCGTGTGTTAGCCAAGTGTGACCAATGCGGAGACGACAAAGAGTAGTCTGTCACTTTCGTGGCAATCCGTGATACCTCCAAGGGGATATAACATTACTTATTTCTCTCATCTTATTTTCAAGTAAACTATCCCAATGCTGTTGCCGATTATTTTTAATAAAATTCCTAATTGTAGGTAAAAAATCATTACTAGGAATGGGATACCCTCTTTATAGCATCTCGGCTGCAGCATTCTTAGCCAGTGAATCTGCAATCCCTGAGTTATAGTCAATGGTCATGCCCTTCAATACTTCGACATTCACAACCCAGAGAATGGTTCAAGTTTATTTAGGTATTCTTGCTGGACTTCTTGGGTGGAAAAAACAAGGAAATACAATACATCTATAACAGTTATTGGCATTTACACCAGTAATTGTAGTCAAAGGCTGAGATTCAGAATGTTTAAGAAACTATACTGAAATTCGTCAGCAACCACCAAAGAAATATATCTTGTCCGACATAAGAAAAAGGGATACAGAGAACTATCAACTGAAAATATGGGCAGGGAAGTCCATCCTCAGTTTTGATACCCATATATAAAGCAATTGTGATAATTTTGAAACCAAGGGAGCCAACCTTCCTTGGGGATAAGAAGACAATTACCCGTAGGTATATCATGAGACTAGTATATCCTCGTCTATGAAGATATTTGCTTGATGACTACTGATCATTGGCATATGTCATGATGGCTATATAAAATAGTTTATATACTCTGAAACCAGAGAGCAGATCTGGCTATGGCTGTAACAACTAAGGAGATATATCAACATTGAGGATAACAAGGAGGAGAAACAATAGATGACAACCCCAAAGCTGGGGAAGAGGAGGTGGTTGTCAACAACTGGGTGGAGGGTGGTGGGTAATCTCGGCCTGTGCTGTCAGTGTAGGGGTGAGGACATGATCCAGAATCCGGCTGCTGCCAATACTGTCGGGTCTACGGTCAGCTCTCCTTATCCCAGTAACAAGGACAGGTACCAGCATTAAGGATGACATCAACGAGAACAAGTGGATGACAACCCCTTATCCGGGGAAGTGGAGGTCATGGTCAACAACTGTAGGGGAATCTCACCATGTACTGTCAGTGAGTGATGAGGAGCATCTACAACCAGAGTGTCCTGACCCAGAGTCCATTACTGTCACCTCTATGGTCAAATGTCCCGTGATTGCCCAGCAAACTATAATGTAAGACAAGGGAGAAGAATAACCACGTCCAGTTCCCCGCCAAGTAGTTGAGGACGGAGTGTAGAGGTCACTAAGGAAGAGAAGAAAGAAGAGGGACCTATGCCTCCCCACCTAGCAAAAGCACCATTCAGTTAAGCGCAAGCATCCCATTATTTCTCTTGTACTTTATTTATTTACTTATTCTTTTTCTTTATTGGGCTATTTTGCCCCGTTGGAGACCTTGGCCGCTAAAGCATCCTGCATTTCCAACTAGGGTTATAGAATACCTCGTAATAAAACTAATACTGATAATATATATATATATATATATATATATATATATATATATATATATATATATATATAATATATATATATATACATATATATATATATAATATATATATATATATATATATATATATATATATATATATATATATATATATATATATATATATATATATATACAGATCTATATAAAAACAAGAAATGGGGCCGTTTCATGACAAATGCAGAACAAAGGCCTCAGACACGTCTTTATCCACAGGTATGAAAATTTTTTATCACCCCGCTGGCCACAGAAGATTAATTATGGAAGTGTTTAGTCTGACCGCCCACAGCAAATCAATCTAGTATGGGCATCCCTGAATAGTACAGCTTTGCAGATCATGGCAGTAAATAATGACTTTCACCACGTCAAGGTATCCACACTTAGAAAGGGATATATATATATATATATATATATATATATATATATATATATATATATATATATATATATATATATATATATATATATAAGTGCATTTGCGTGTGTATTAGGCATCTATTTTTCATGACTAGTCCATATACCAGCTAGACTAATGGACTAAATTTTCTTACTTAATCAATCAGCGTGTGTCTTCAAATACCCTTTATTATAAATTCGTTAAGCCACGAATAACAATTTATATTCACAAATATAATGCACTTAAGAATACAGTACTGAATTGGATCCTTTTTTTCTGGTTTCGGTTCTTCCCCTTTGGGTACACATACACTGAATAGTATGGCCAATTCTTTACAGATTTTCCTGTCCTCAATCACCTGACAACTCTGTGATTACCTAAGAATTCTTCTTCACCCAAGGGACTAACTACTGCACTGTAATTGTTCAGTGGCTACTTTCCTCTTGGTAAGGGTAGGAGAGACTCTATAGCTATGGTAAGCAGCTCCTCTAGGAAAAGAACACTCCAAAGTCAAACTCTTGTTCTCTAGTCTGGGGTAGTGCCATATTCTCTGTACCATGGTCTTCCACTGTCTTCGGTCAGAGTTCTATTGCTTGAGCATGCACTCGGCCACACTATTCTATCTATTTTTTCTTCCTCTTCTTTTGTTAAAGATTTTTAATAGTTTATATAGGAAATATTAATTTTAATGTTGTTACTGTTCTTAAAATATTTTATTTTGTCTTGTTTCCTTTCTCCACTGGGCTATTTTCCCTGTTGGGGCCGAATTAACTTAAACATCAGCATCAATAACACCAAAACCTTCTTCCACGCTCAAAACACAAGTTCCTAGTGGTGCGTTATCTTTCTTTCCTTGGAGCACACATCTGGACTAGAAAACGGTAGTTAGCTGCTGCCCGCACTTAATTTATTGTCTTGGTTCAGCGACCCTTCGACCGTCTTCTTCACTCGACGGCAGGATTCCCTTCCTTCATGGCTAATTTAGTTTACGGCATATTCTTGTATTTGATACATGACCATGAGTAGTTAGTTAGACTGCAGTCTGTCGATTCTAAGGTTGGTTGGTGGGGGGCGTCTGGTCCTCTACAAAGGATTGCGTTCTTACTACTGCTGCTGCCCTGCATGGGTGCTACTTTTCTTTTTATTCACCCTCTTTCAGAGTGTTTTTCAAAATGGCAACTCTCATCAAGCTGCGTGGGTCACGTGGCGTGATGTTTGCATAGTTTGCTAGTGTGTCTAGACATTGTGTCAAGTTTTCCTTTCTCTGTTGCCTACAAAAGCATTGCGTTTTGATATTTTATATCAACAGCCTACATAACGTCTCGATTTCTTCGGCTGTCAACGGAAAGTTTTGTCTTAGCTTTTAAGTCAACACGTTTACTTAACTACCATATGCTCTCTCTCTCTCTCTCTCTCTCTCTCTCTCTCTCTCTCTCTCTCTCTCTCTCTCTCTCTCTCCCTTACCAATAACTATGTAAATTAATTATATTAACGTATCATCTGATAATAATTGCTCGCACACACGAATACATACACAAACACACACACACACAAACACACACACACACACACACACACACACACACACACATATATATATATATATATATATATATATATATATATATATATATATATATATATATATATATATATATATATATATATATATATATATATATATATATATATAACCCTTTCTGAATGGGGATACCTTAACGTAGTGAAAGGATTTGAGTATCGCCATGATCAGTAAAGCTGTACTAATCAAGGCCACCCTTACTCCGTTGGTTTGTTGTGAGAGATCGGACAAAAATCTCCCATCAACATTGCACTGCTAGCATGTTGATGAAAACTGGCCAAACCTTAGACAAAAAATAATAAATATGAGGCCTCTGTCCTGTACTTCAGTAGAAACTTCTATATTGTTGTCGTTGATATATATATATATACATATATATATATATATATATAATATATATATATATATATATATATATATATATATATATATATATAAACCCTGCCAATGTCTCCTGGTCTTGAATGTACATCTCCATCCGTTTTATCGGTTAATATTCCGTTTACTTTCCATGAAAATCGTCTCTCTACAGTATTATTCTTCATGCTGGAGGAAGGCAGATGGGGGGGCGGGGCAAAAATGGGATAACACTAACAAAACCGACAGCATCGTTGAAGTCTTTAAACTCAGAGGGTGGAATGAAGGAGGGAAGGACACCAGAATAGGGGTACTACCAGTACCCAGGCACAAGTGGAAAATAATTAGTCCCAGAGACAACCTTATCAAAAGAAAAAAAAAAGAAAGAGAGAGAGAGAGAGGAGAGAGAGAGAGAGAGAGAGAGAGAGAGAGAGAGAGAGAGACAACGTGACTTAAGTTTTTATCCGCTGTGGTAAGTCTGGTTTTGTTTGTTTACAATTAGGGTCTAGAAGAAGGAAAAGAAAGGCAGCCCTAGCGGGAGAAAGGACGTTGCTAAAGAAATACTCCGACCTGAATAAAGTGTGCGGTCCTTCTATTTGTCTTCCTTTGATGTCTCCACATACATATTTCAGACTCCGTCTTTTTAGCTCTCTCTCTCTCTCTCTCTCTCTCTCTCTCTCTCTCTCTCTCTCTCTCTCTTTGTTGGTTGATGTAATATTAAGTATATATTTCAGTACATTTTTAAGCTGAACATTCACTCAGATAATTTTTTCATGAGATTTTGGTATGATTTTCCTTGTTGGTACAATCTTTGATTTAATGTAAGAAACTAAACTTATAAAAGAAATGTGATGATCTCATTGAACTAAATTTGATAGTGAACTCACTTATTAAAGGAATTTGAAAAAAAAAATGTTTATCATTCGATTGCAATGTCTCAAACTGCACCATTAAGAAGTATAACGAATATTGCATTACCTCTAATTCTGAATTTTGTGTTTTATCGAGATGACATCAAGTATGACACCAATAACCACGGAAAAGTTCCTCAAACAATGTACGGTTTAGTAAATTGCTAAGCCATGTTGTAGTATCGCCTATTAATGAATTTTGTAATGTCATGATCCCAAATTTTATTTTGAAATTGGAATTCATAACACAAAAAGTTACGGTATTTCGTGACTTTAAAGGCTTTCTAAAATGTACCGGGAGAGCCCAAAATACTGATAGATTTCCTCCTTCACGACTATAGTCTAAAAACATCTGTTTAAAATTCTGTCTGCCTGTCCGTTTGGTTGCAGAACTGATATATCAAAACGTAGAATGTGTTGTGGAATGAATTTTAACACGGCTTTGGGTTCAGCTAAAAGACATATATCGAACATCAATGCTCTGAATCTCTACATCAATCAGAAGAACGAAGTGTGGTGTCCGAATCTACAATGAGAGTTGGGATATGAGGATGAATATTTCATATGCTGACATCTATTGGTTCCAATTTTAGATATGAAGTGCTCTTTTTTTCTTTCTTTTTCTCTTTTTCTAAACGAGAACATAAAGTACGTATAAATTAAAATTTCATAGATTCCAATTAGCCTTAGGGGCAGCTATAAATATGTAGTGCCACAGCCTCTGTACCATAGTCTTCCACTGCTTTGGGTTAGAGTTCTCTTGCTGGAGGGTACATTCTGGTAGACTATTCTGTTTAATTCCTCTTCCTCATGTTTTGTTTAAGTTTTTATACTTGATATAGGAAATACTTATTACATTATGGTTACTGTTCCTAAAATATTTTAGTTTTCTTGTTTCCTTTTCTCACTGGGCTATTTTCCCTATTGGGGACCCTGGGCTTATAGCATCCTGGTTTTCCAACTATGGTTGTAGCTTAGCAAGTAATAATAATAATAATAATAATGATAATATTAATAATAATAATAATAATAATAATAATAATAATAATAATAATGACTTGATTTCATAGAATAGAGAACGTCTTGTATACGGTATATCACGATGCAATCCCATTTTTTTTATAACATAACTAATGCTAGTTATATATTTACAACAATTTTTTTAGTCCAAAAAAAAAAAAATCGTGGTGATTACCACTACCAGTGTTGTTGGGCGTCATGTGGTGTTTTGTGTGTTAGACACGCCATTACAAAAATACTGTCCTAAACGCTATTATTTATTTATCATGGCCATCACGGTCAACATTTTTCTGGACATGTTTGCAAATACTAATTTACAGATTGATTGCGAAAGTTCTGGTGTTTTATATTTCCTGGTTTAGCTTTAGTCTATGAGATATAGCCTTTATTGGAATTTCATCAATACTTTGGTTAGGGACTAGACGTAAGATTACCAAAACAAATTCCATAAGTTTTCAATTTCATTTCTACATATAAATGGTATTAAAGATCATTTTGATTTTGGTATTTTTAAAAATGAGAAGTAAAAAGCTAGTAATGATTTTCTTACTTCAGTGAAATACAATATATAAAAAAAAATAATAGTAATGACGTAATTCAAAAAACTATAGATGAGTAAACTACTATGAGATTCAGGGCCTCTGTAACACGGTTTTTTCGCAATAACTTTTTTTTCTATGAATTTCATAAATATAACGCTTATTCAGAATGCACATTATATCCACACATAAATTTTGACTATATTCTGCATTACGTAGGTTGAATAAATTTGGTACTTTATTAAGTAAAAGTGACGATTTTTGAAGACGGGCCAACTTACTCAGAGAAAAGGTTTCGAACGCACTCGTTACGTAACTTTTGACGGCATTTCTTCTCTCTTTCTCGATCGATGATTGGTTATACGTAACGAAGGCTATACCTCTGCCAACAATAACACAAAAGTGTAAATAAAAGCAAAGCAGTACACCTTTATGAACTCTGAAACCTCTCCACTGAGAATTGTCATAATGAACAAACGAACAAAATATGTTAATGAATACAAAAACACTTCGATTATTTGTCTAACTCCCAAAATAAGTTTCCTAAGAAATTACAGTCTACTTTATAGCTCACAATCAGACTGACAAGGTGTAGGGAATAGTTGGTAATTTTCAAAAACGTAGTAGACAAGCTTGATTTGATAACTGCTACATCCAATGTCAAGCAATTTTTATTTATTGTCTATCTACCGATCTATTTACTGTAAAAAAAAAAAAAAAAAAAAAATAGCCGGTACTGCATTTTGCTTTAAACTTTCACCAATGATTATCGTCAGAATGATGACTTCATGAGGCTTCACCCACTTTAGCCTCGTTATAATTCTGGATAACACTGAAGGCTATCATGGGCATTGTTGGGTCAGAAAATTAAAATTCTGGCTATAAAAACTTATTTCTCGAGTAGTTGTAAGAAGTGCTAAATGATCCTCAAGGATCCCAGCAGTTGGCCTAAACGTTTAATTCATGTATACTACTGTTGCGGGACTACTGCTACAGTAGTATTACTACGCTAGCACAGATACCCCACCCACATTTATGTATCGTTCCGCCATTCATAAAGTCTGTCATTTTTTTTCACTGTGCAATAAGCCATGGCCTCCTCAGAATTTAAGTTTTATATTAGATGATAGGCTATTTCATTAAGCTGACAAATTTATGGCAACTGGGTATGTTATTGCCGATGTTGAAGCTAAAGATAAAGTTTGGTATCATTCCTTCATTGCATTATCATCTTTACTACTATTTGTTTTGCTACATGTAGTAATTATTTTAAAGGATAAATGAATTATGTTCACTTTACTCCTATAAATTCCCATAAGAAGTACAAATAAAACTCCTAAAACTATTCATGATTTATTTACAAAATGCAGTCATGCCCAAAACATAGCCAACACGGTCGTACGGCCTAAGAAGAAGAAAAGAAAAATTATATCGGATGATCCGTTGGTCTGATGGAGAGTTTAGCACAAAATTCTCATTTTAACAAAAATAGTTATATCAAGACTGTTTACATACAATCTCTCTCTCTCTCTCTCTCTCTCTCTCTTGGTGGCATAGTGAATAGTTAATGGAAATGTTCAAAAGCCTGAGTGACATTACAAGTATTATAATCATATTACGCTAAATAAAAATCAGACCATAAACATTGGATTTAAACTAGAAACTGAATAATTACCTATTCAGGCTATAGTAAATATGGCCATGGGATTTCTCTTGACTGTATAAAGTTGCAAGTCGTAAG
>NC_090725.1:222503294-222515794 GCF_036898095.1 Palaemon carinicauda | reverse complement strand
TTGGCCACGAACAAAGATAAAAGTCAATGACAATTCTTCTGTACATATACCTGTCGAATTCAGGTATTTTGTACTTAGAATTGAAATCAACCCATCTTCACCATCGTAGCTAATTGGTAGTTTGTTACTTGGCATTCAATTAATGATAAATTTTGCACATTTTTACGTGTTTTTCATATTCAAATAAGCCATATATATTTTTGATACATTAATGTCTGGATTCTCTTAACGACCTCGGGATTAGAGCCCCAGGCGAAATCACACAAAGACAAGTGCTTGGCTCCGGCCGGGAATCGAACCCTGGTCGGCAAGCTTGTATAGACAGTGACTAAGCCACTTGGCCACGAACAAAGATAAAAGTCAATGACAATTCTTCTGTACTTATACCTGTCGAATTCAGGTATTTTGTACTTAGAATTGAAATCAACCCATCTTCACCATCGTAGCTAATTGGTAGTTTGTTACTTGGCATTCAATTAATGATAAATTTTGCACATTTTTACGTGTTTTTCATATTCAAATAAGCCATATATATTTTTGATACATTAATGTCTGGATTCTCTTAACGACCTCGGGATCAGAGCCCCAGGCGAAATCACAAAAAGACAAGAGCTTGGCTCCGGCCGGGAATCGAACCCTGGTCGGCAAGCTTGTATAGACAGTGACTAAGCCACTTGGCCACGAACAAAGATAAAAGTCAATGACAATTCTTCTGTACTTATACCTGTCGAATTCAGGTATTTTGTACTTAGAATTGAAATCAACCCATCTTCACCATCGTAGCTAATTGGTAGTTTGTTACTTGGCATTCAATTAATGATAAATTTTGCACATTTTTACGTGTTTTTCATATTCAAATAAACCATATATATTTTTGATACATTAATGTCTGGATTCTCTTAACGACCTCGGGATCAGAGCCCCAGGCGAAATCACACAAAGACAAGAGCTTGGCTCCGGCCGGGAATCGAACCCTGGTCGGCAAGCTTGTATAGACAGTGACTAAGCCACTTGGCCACGAACAAAGATAAAAGTCAATGACAATTCTTCTGTTCTTATACCTGTCGAATTCAGGTATTTTGTACTTAGAATTGAAATCAACCCATCTTCACCATCGTAGCTAATTGGTAGTTTGTTACTTGGCATTCAATTAATGATAAATTTTGCACATTTTTACGTGTTTTTCATATTCAAATAAGCCATATATATTTTTGATACATTAATGTCTGGATTCTCTTAACGACCTCGGGATCAGAACCCCAGGCGAAATCACACAAAGACAAGAGCTTGGCTCCGGCCGGGAATCGAACCCTGGTCGGCAAGCTTGTATAGACAGTGACTAAGCCACTTGGCCACGAACAAAGATAAAAGTCAATGACAATTCTTCTGTACTTATACCTGTCGAATTCAGGTATTTTGTACTTAGAATTGAAATCAACCCATCTTCACCATCGTAGCTAATTGGTAGTTTGTTACTTGGCATTCAATTAATGATAAATTTTGCACATTTTTACGTGTTTTTCATATTCAAATAAGCCATATATATTTTTGATACATTAATGTCTGGATTCTCTTAACGACCTCGGGATCAGAGCCCCAGGCAAAATCACACAAAGACAAGAGCTTGGCTCCGGCCGGGAATTGAACCCTGGTCGGCAAGCTTGTATAGACAGTGACTAAGCCACTTGGCCACGAACAAAGATAAAAGTCAATGACAATTCTTCTGTACTTATACCTGTCGAATTCAGGTATTTTGTACTTAGAATTGAAATCAACCCATCTTCACCATCGTAGCTAATTGGTAGTTTGTTACTTGGCATTCAATTAATGATAAATTTTGCACATTTTTACGTGTTTTTCATATTCAAATAAGCCACATATATTTTTGATACATTAATGTCTGGATTCTCTTAACGACTTCGGGATCAGAGCCCCAGGCGAAATCACACAAAGACAAGAGCTTGGCTCCGGCCGGGAATCGAACCCTGGTCGGCAAGCTTGTATAGACAGTGACTAAGCCACTTGGCCACGAACAAAGATAAAAGTCAATGACAATTCTTCTGTACTTATACCTGTCGAATTCAGGAATTTTGTACTTAGAATTGAAATCAACCTATCTTCACCATCGTAGCTAATTGGTAGTTTGTTACTTGGCATTCAATTAATGATAAATTTTGCACATTTTTACGTGTTTTTCATATTCAAATAAGCCATATATATTTTTGATACATTAATGTCTGGATTCTCTTAACGACCTCGGGATCAGAGCCCCAGGCGAAATCACACAAAGACAAGAGCTTGGCTCCGGCCGGGAATCGAACCCTGGTCGGCAAGCTTGTATAGACAGTGACTAAGCCACTTGGCCACGAACAAAGATAAAAGTCAATGACAATTCTTTTGTACTTATATCTGTCGAATTCAGGTATTTTGTACTTAGAAATGAAATCAACCCATCTTCACCATCGTAGCTAATTGGTAGTTTGTTACTTGGCATTCAATTAATGATAAATTTTGCACATTTTTACGTGTTTTTCATATTCAAATAAGCCATATATATTTTTGATACATTAATGTCTGGATTCTCTTAACGACCTCGGGATCAGAGCCCCAGGCGAAATCACACAAAGACAAGAGCTTGGCTCCGGCCGGGAATCGAACCCTGGTCGGCAAGCTTGTATAGACAGTGACTAAGCCACTTGGCCACGAACAAAGATAAAAGTCAATGACAATTCTTCTGTACTTATACCTGTGGAATTCAGGTATTTTGTACTTAGAATTGAAATCAACCCATCTTCACCATCGTAGCTAATTGGTAGTTTGTTACTTGGCATTCAATTAATGATAAATTTTGCACATTTTTACGTGTTTTTCATATTCAAATAAGCCATATATATTTTTGATACATTAATGTCTGGATTCTCTTAACGACCTCGGGATCAGAGCCCCAGGCGAAATCACACAAAGACAAGAGCTTGGCTCCGGCCGGGAATCGAACCCTGGTCGGCAAGCTTGTATAGACAGTGACTAAGCCACTTGGCCACGAACAAAGATAAAAGTCAATGATAATTCTTCTGTACTTATACCTGTCAAATTCAGGTATTTTGTACTTAGAATTGAAATCAACCCATCTTCACCATCGTAGCTAATTGGTAGTTTGTTACTTGGCATTCAATTAATGATAAATTTTGCACATTTTTACGTGTTTTTCATATTCAAATAAGCCATATATATTTTTGATACTTTTATTTCTTGATTCTCTTAACGACCTCGGGATCAGAGCCCCAGGCGAAATCACACAAAGACAAGAGCTTGGCTCCGGCCGGGAATCGAACCCTGGTCGGCAAGCTTGTATAGACAGTGACTAAGCCACTTGGCCACGAACAAAGATAAAAGTCAATGACAATTCTTCTGTACTTATACTTGTGGAATTCAGGTATTTTGTACTTAGAATTTAAATCAACCCATCTTCACCATCGTAGCTAATTGGTAGTTTGTTACTTGGCATTCAATTAATGATAAATTTTGCACATTTTTACGTGTTTTTCATATTCAAATAAGCCATATATATTTTTGATACATTAATGTCTGGATTCTCTTAACAACCTCGGGATCAGAGCCCCAGGCGAAATCACACAAAGACAAGAGCTTGGCTCCGGCCGGGAATCGAACCCTGGTCGGCAAGCTTGTATAGACAGTGACTAAGCCACTTGGCCACGAACAAAGATAAAAGTCAATGCCAATTCTTCTGTACTTATACCTGTCGAATTCAGGTATTTTGTACTTAGAATTGAAATCAACCCATCTTCACCATCGTAGCTAATTGGTAGTTTGTTACTTGGCATTCAATTAATGATAAATTTTGCACATTTTTACGTGTTTTTCATAATCAAATAAGCCATATATATTTTTGATACATTAATGTCTGGATTCTCTTAACGACCTCGGGATCAGAGCCCCAGGCGAAATCACACAAAGACAAGAGCTTGGCTCCGGCCGGGAATCGAACCCTGGTCGGCAAGCTTGTATAGACAGTGACTAAGCCACTTGGCCACGAACAAAGATAAAAGTCAATGACAATTCTTCTGTACTTATACCTGTCGAATTCAGGTATTTTGTACTTAGAATTGAAATCAACCCATCTTCACCATCGTAGCTAATTGGTAGTTTGTTACTTGGCATTCAATTAATGATAAATTTTGCACATTTTTACGTGTTTTTCATATTCAAATAAGCCATATATATTTTTGATACATTAATGTCTGGATTCTCTTAACGACCTCGGGATCAGAGCCCCAGGCGAAATCACACAAAGACAAGAGCTTGGCTCCGGCCGGGAATCGAACCCTGGTCGGCAAGCTTGTATAGACAGTGACTAAGCCACTTGGCCACGAACAAAGATAAAAGTCAATGACAATTCTTCTGTACTTATACCTGTGGAATTCAGGTATTTTGTACTTAGAATTGAAATCAACCCATCTTCACCATCGTAGCTAATTGGTAGTTTGTTACTTGGCATTCAATTAATGATAAATATTGCACATTTTTACGTGTTTTTCATATTCAAATAAGCCATATATATTTTTGATACATTAATGTCTGGATTCTCTTAACGACCTCGGGATCAGAGCCCCAGGCGAAATCACACAAAGACAAGAGCTTGGCTCCGGCCGGGAATCGAACCCTGGTCGGCAAGCTTGTATAGACAGTGACTAAGCCACTTGGCCACGAACAAAGATAAAAGTCAATGATAATTCTTCTGTACTTATACCTGTCAAATTCAGGTATTTTGTACTTAGAATTGAAATCAACCCATCTTCACCATCGTAGCTAATTGGTAGTTTGTTACTTGGCATTCAATTAATGATAAATTTTGCACATTTTTACGTGTTTTTCATATTCAAATAAGCCATATATATTTTTGATACTTTTATTTCTTGATTCTCTTAACGACCTCGGGATCAGAGCCCCAGGCGAAATCACACAAAGACAAGAGCTTGGCTCCGGCCGGGAATCGAACCCTGGTCGGCAAGCTTGTATAGACAGTGACTAAGCCACTTGGCCACGAACAAAGATAAAAGTCAATGACAATTCTTCTGTACTTATACCTGTCGAATTCAGGTATTTTGTACTTAGAATTGAAATCAACCTATCTTCACCATCGTAGCTAATTGGTAGTTTGTTACTTGGCATTCAATTAATGATAAATTTTGCACATTTTTACATGTTTTTCATATTCAAATAAGCCATATATATTTTTGATACATTAATGTCTGGATTCTCTTAACGACCTCGGGATCAGAGCCCCAGGCGAAATCACACAAAGACAAGAGCTTGGCTCCGGCCGGGAATCGAACCCTGGTCGGCAAGCTTGTATAGACAGTGACTAAGCCACTTGGCCACGAACAAAGATAAAAGTCAATGACAATTCTTCTGTACTTATACCTGTGGAATTCAGGTATTTTGTACTTAGAATTGAAATCAACCCATCTTCACCATCGTAGCTAATTGGTAGTTTGTTACTTGGCATTCAATTAATGATAAATTTTGCACATTTTTACGTGTTTTTCATATTCAAATAAGCCATATATATTTTTGATACATTAATGTCTGGATTCTCTTAACGACCTCGGGATCAGAGCCCCAGGCGAAATCACACAAAGACAAGAGCTTGGCTCCGGCCGGGAATCGAACCCTGGTCGGCAAGCTTGTATAGACAGTGACTAAGCCACTTGGCCACGAACAAAGATAAAAGTCAATGACTATTCTTCTGTTCTTATACCTGTCGAATTCAGGTAATTTGTACTTAGAATTTAAATCAACCCATCTTCACCATCGTAGCTAATTGGTAGTTTGTTACTTGGCATTCAATTAATGATAAATTTTGCACATTTTTACGTGTTTTTCATATTCAAATAAGCCATATATATTTTTGATACATTAATGTCTGGATTCTCTTAACGACCTCGGGATCAGAGCCCCAGGCGAAATCACACAAAGACAAGAGCTTGGATCCGGCCGGGAATCGAACCCTGGTCGGCAAGCTTGTATAGACAGTGACTAAGCCACTTGGCCACGAACAAAGATAAAAGTCAATGACAATTCTTCTGTACTTATACCTGTCGAATTCAGGTATTTTGTACTTAGAATTGAAATCAACCCATCTTCACCATCGTAGCTAATTGGTAGTTTGTTACTTGGCATTCAATTAATGATAAATTTTGCACATTTTTACGTGTTTTTCATATTCAAATAAGCCATATATATTTTTGATACATTAATGTCTGGATTCTCTTAACGACCTCGGGATCAGAGCCCCAGGCGAAATCACACAAAGACAAGAGCTTGGCTCCGGCCGGGAATCGAACCCTGGTCGGCAAGCTTGTATAGACAGTGACTAAGCCACTTGGCCACGAACAAAGATAAAAGTCAATGACAATTCTTCTGTACATATACCTGTCGAATTCAGGTATTTTGTACTTAGAATTGAAATCAACCCATCTTCACCATCGTAGCTAATTGGTAGTTTGTTACTTGGCATTCAATTAATGATAAATTTTGCACATTTTTACGTGTTTTTCATATTCAAATAAGCCATATATATTTTTGATACATTAATGTCTGGATTCTCTTAACGACCTCGGGATTAGAGCCCCAGGCGAAATCACACAAAGACAAGTGCTTGGCTCCGGCCGGGAATCGAACCCTGGTCGGCAAGCTTGTATAGACAGTGACTAAGCCACTTGGCCACGAACAAAGATAAAAGTCAATGACAATTCTTCTGTACTTATACCTGTCGAATTCAGGTATTTTGTACTTAGAATTGAAATCAACCCATCTTCACCATCGTAGCTAATTGGTAGTTTGTTACTTGGCATTCAATTAATGATAAATTTTGCACATTTTTACGTGTTTTTCATATTCAAATAAGCCATATATATTTTTGATACATTAATGTCTGGATTCTCTTAACGACCTCGGGATCAGAGCCCCAGGCGAAATCACAAAAAGACAAGAGCTTGGCTCCGGCCGGGAATCGAACCCTGGTCGGCAAGCTTGTATAGACAGTGACTAAGCCACTTGGCCACGAACAAAGATAAAAGTCAATGACAATTCTTCTGTACTTATACCTGTCGAATTCAGGTATTTTGTACTTAGAATTGAAATCAACCCATCTTCACCATCGTAGCTAATTGGTAGTTTGTTACTTGGCATTCAATTAATGATAAATTTTGCACATTTTTACGTGTTTTTCATATTCAAATAAGCCATATATATTTTTGATACATTAATGTCTGGATTCTCTTAACGACCTCGGGATCAGAGCCCCAGGCGAAATCACACAAAGACAAGAGCTTGGCTCCGGCCGGGAATCGAACCCTGGTCGGCAAGCTTGTATAGACAGTGACTAAGCCACTTGGCCACGAACAAAGATAAAAGTCAATGACAATTCTTCTGTTCTTATACCTGTCGAATTCAGGTATTTTGTACTTAGAATTGAAATCAACCCATCTTCACCATCGTAGCTAATTGGTAGTTTGTTACTTGGCATTCAATTAATGATAAATTTTGCACATTTTTACGTGTTTTTCATATTCAAATAAGCCATATATATTTTTGATACATTAATGTCTGGATTCTCTTAACGACCTCGGGATCAGAACCCCAGGCGAAATCACACAAAGACAAGAGCTTGGCTCCGGCCGGGAATCGAACCCTGGTCGGCAAGCTTGTATAGACAGTGACTAAGCCACTTGGCCACGAACAAAGATAAAAGTCAATGACAATTCTTCTGTACTTATACCTGTCGAATTCAGGTATTTTGTACTTAGAATTGAAATCAACCCATCTTCACCATCGTAGCTAATTGGTAGTTTGTTACTTGGCATTCAATTAATGATAAATTTTGCACATTTTTACGTGTTTTTCATATTCAAATAAGCCATATATATTTTTGATACATTAATGTCTGGATTCTCTTAACGACCTCGGGATCAGAGCCCCAGGCAAAATCACACAAAGACAAGAGCTTGGCTCCGGCCGGGAATTGAACCCTGGTCGGCAAGCTTGTATAGACAGTGACTAAGCCACTTGGCCACGAACAAAGATAAAAGTCAATGACAATTCTTCTGTACTTATACCTGTCGAATTCAGGTATTTTGTACTTAGAATTGAAATCAACCCATCTTCACCATCGTAGCTAATTGGTAGTTTGTTACTTGGCATTCAATTAATGATAAATTTTGCACATTTTTACGTGTTTTTCATATTCAAATAAGCCACATATATTTTTGATACATTAATGTCTGGATTCTCTTAACGACTTCGGGATCAGAGCCCCAGGCGAAATCACACAAAGACAAGAGCTTGGCTCCGGCCGGGAATCGAACCCTGGTCGGCAAGCTTGTATAGACAGTGACTAAGCCACTTGGCCACGAACAAAGATAAAAGTCAATGACAATTCTTCTGTACTTATACCTGTCGAATTCAGGAATTTTGTACTTAGAATTGAAATCAACCTATCTTCACCATCGTAGCTAATTGGTAGTTTGTTACTTGGCATTCAATTAATGATAAATTTTGCACATTTTTACGTGTTTTTCATATTCAAATAAGCCATATATATTTTTGATACATTAATGTCTGGATTCTCTTAACGACCTCGGGATCAGAGCCCCAGGCGAAATCACACAAAGACAAGAGCTTGGCTCCGGCCGGGAATCGAACCCTGGTCGGCAAGCTTGTATAGACAGTGACTAAGCCACTTGGCCACGAACAAAGATAAAAGTCAATGACAATTCTTTTGTACTTATATCTGTCGAATTCAGGTATTTTGTACTTAGAAATGAAATCAACCCATCTTCACCATCGTAGCTAATTGGTAGTTTGTTACTTGGCATTCAATTAATGATAAATATTGCACATTTTTACGTGTTTTTCATATTCAAATAAGCCATATATATTTTTGATACATTAATGTCTGGATTCTCTTAACGACCTCGGGATCAGAGCCCCAGGCGAAATCACACAAAGACAAGAGCTTGGCTCCGGCCGGGAATCGAACCCTGGTCGGCAAGCTTGTATAGACAGTGACTAAGCCACTTGGCCAAGAACAAAGATAAAAGTCAATGACAATTCTTCTGTACTTATACCTGTGGAATTCAGGTATTTTGTACTTAGAATTGAAATCAACCCATCTTCACCATCGTAGCTAATTGGTAGTTTGTTACTTGGCATTCAATTAATGATAAATTTTGCACATTTTTACGTGTTTTTCATATTCAAATAAGCCATATATATTTTTGATACATTAATGTCTGGATTCTCTTAACGACCTCGGGATCAGAGCCCCAGGCGAAATCACACAAAGACAAGAGCTTGGCTCCGGCCGGGAATCGAACCCTGGTCGGCAAGCTTGTATAGACAGTGACTAAGCCACTTGGCCACGAACAAAGATAAAAGTCAATGATAATTCTTCTGTACTTATACCTGTCAAATTCAGGTATTTTGTACTTAGAATTGAAATCAACCCATCTTCACCATCGTAGCTAATTGGTAGTTTGTTACTTGGCATTCAATTAATGATAAATTTTGCACATTTTTACGTGTTTTTCATATTCAAATAAGCCATATATATTTTTGATACTTTTATTTCTTGATTCTCTTAACGACCTCGGGATCAGAGCCCCAGGCAAAATCACACAAAGACAAGAGCTTGGCTCCGGCCGGGAATCGAACCCTGGTCGGCAAGCTTGTATAGACAGTGACTAAGCCACTTGGCCACGAACAAAGATAAAAGTCAATGACAATTCTTCTGTACTTATACCTGTCGAATTCAGGTATTTTGTACTTAGAATTGAAATCAACCTATCTTCACCATCGTAGCTAATTGGTAGTTTGTTACTTGGCATTCAATTAATGATAAATTTTGCACATTTTTACATGTTTTTCATATTCAAATAAGCCATATATATTTTTGATACATTAATGTCTGGATTCTCTTAACGACCTCGGGATCAGAGCCCCAGGCGAAATCACACAAAGACAAGAGCTTGGCTCCGGCCGGGAATCGAACCCTGGTCGGCAAGCTTGTATAGACAGTGACTAAGCCACTTGGCCACGAACAAAGATAAAAGTCAATGACAATTCTTCTGTACTTATACTTGTGGAATTCAGGTATTTTGTACTTAGAATTTAAATCAACCCATCTTCACCATCGTAGCTAATTGGTAGTTTGTTACTTGGCATTCAATTAATGATAAATTTTGCACATTTTTACGTGTTTTTCATATTCAAATAAGCCATATATATTTTTGATACATTAATGTCTGGATTCTCTTAACAACCTCGGGATCAGAGCCCCAGGCGAAATCACACAAAGACAAGAGCTTGGCTCCGGCCGGGAATCGAACCCTGGTCGGCAAGCTTGTATAGAAAGTGACTAAGCCACTTGGCCACGAACAAAGATAAAAGTCAATGCCAATTCTTCTGTACTTATACCTGTCGAATTCAGGTATTTTGTACTTAGAATTGAAATCAACCCATCTTCACCATCGTAGCTAATTGGTAGTTTGTTACTTGGCATTCAATTAATGATAAATTTTGCACATTTTTTACTTGTTTTTCATAATCAAATAAGCCATATATATTTTTGATACATTAATGTCTGGATTCCCTTAACGACCTCGGGATCAGAGCCCCAGGCGAAATCACACAAAGACAAGAGCTTGGCTCCGGCCGGGAATCGAACCCTGGTCGGCAAGCTTGTATAGACAGTGACTAAGCCACTTGGCCACGAACAAAGATAAAAGTCAATGACAATTCTTCTGTACTTATACCTGTCGAATTCAGGTATTTTGTACTTAGAATTGAAATCAACCCATCTTCACCATCGTAGCTAATTGGTAGTTTGTTACTTGGCATTCAATTAATGATAAATTTTGCACATTTTTACGTGTTTTTCATATTCAAATAAGCCATATATATTTTTGATACATTAATGTCTGGATTCTCTTAACGACCTCGGGATCAGAGCCCCAGGCGAAATCACACAAAGACAAGAGCTTGGCTCCGGCCGGGAATCGAACCCTGGTCGGCAAGCTTGTATAGACAGTGACTAAGCCACTTGGCCACGAACAAAGATAAAAGTCAATGACAATTCTTCTGTACTTATACCTGTGGAATTCAGGTATTTTGTACTTAGAATTGAAATCAACCCATCTTCACCATCGTAGCTAATTGGTAGTTTGTTACTTGGCATTCAATTAATGATAAATATTGTACATTTTTACGTGTTTTTCATATTCAAATAAGCCATATATATTTTTGATACATTAATGTCTGGATTCTCTTATCGACCTCGGGATCAGAGCCCCAGGCGAAATCACACAAAGACAAGAGCTTGGCTCCGGCCGGGAATCGAACCCTGGTCGGCAAGCTTGTATAGACAGTGACTAAGCCACTTGGCCACGAACAAAGATAAAAGTCAATGATAATTCTTCTGTACTTATACCTGTCAAATTCAGGTATTTTGTACTTAGAATTGAAATCAACCCATCTTCACCATCGTAGCTAATTGGTAGTTTGTTACTTGGCATTCAATTAATGATAAATTTTGCACATTTTTACGTGTTTTTCATATTCAAATAAGCCATATATATTTTTGATACTTTTATTTCTTGATTCTCTTAACGACCTCGGGATCAGAGCCCCAGGCGAAATCACACAAAGACAAGAGCTTGGCTCCGGCCGGGAATCGAACCCTGGTCGGCAAGCTTGTATAGACAGTGACTAAGCCACTTGGCCACGAACAAAGATAAAAGTCAATGACAATTCTTCTGTACTTATACCTGTCGAATTCAGGTATTTTGTACTTAGAATTGAAATCAACCTATCTTCACCATCGTAGCTAATTGGTAGTTTGTTACTTGGCATTCAATTAATGATAAATTTTGCACATTTTTACATGTTTTTCATATTCAAATAAGCCATATATATTTTTGATACATTAATGTCTGGATTCTCTTAACGACCTCGGGATCAGAGCCCCAGGCGAAATCACACAAAGACAAGAGCTTGGCTCCGGCCGGGAATCGAACCCTGGTCGGCAAGCTTGTATAGACAGTGACTAAGCCACTTGGCCACGAACAAAGATAAAAGTCAATGACAATTCTTCTGTACTTATACCTGTGGAATTCAGGTATTTTGTACTTAGAATTGAAATCAACCCATCTTCACCATCGTAGCTAATTGGTAGTTTGTTACTTGGCATTCAATTAATGATAAATTTTGCACATTTTTACGTGTTTTTCATATTCAAATAAGCATATATATTTTTGATACATTAATGTCTGGATTCTCTTAACGACCTCGGGATCAGAGCCCCAGGCGAAATCACACAAAGACAAGAGCTTGGCTCCGGCCGGGAATCGAACCCTGGTCGGCAAGCTTGTATAGAAAGTGACTAAGCCACTTGGCCACGAACAAAGATAAAAGTCAATGCC
>NC_090725.1:222487485-222502794 GCF_036898095.1 Palaemon carinicauda | reverse complement strand
ATTTGAATATGAAAAACACGTAAAAATGTGCAAAATTTATCATTAATTGAATGCCAAGTAACAAACTACCAATTAGCTACGAGGGTGAAGATGGGTTGATTTCAATTCTAAGTACAAAATACCTGAATTCGACAGGTATAAGTACAGAAGAATTGTCATTGACTTTTATCTTTGTTCGTGGCCAAGTGGCTTAGTCACTGTCTATACAAGCTTGCCGACCAGGGTTCGATTCCCGGCCGGAGCCAAGCTCTTGTCTTTGTGTGATTTCGCCTGGGGCTCTGATCCCGAGGTCGTTAAGAGAATCCAGACATTAATGTATCAAAAATATATATGGCTTATTTGAATATGAAAAACACGTAAAAATGTGCAAAATTTATCATTAATTGAATGCCAAGTAACAAACTACCAATTAGCTACGATGGTGAAGATGGGTTGATTTCAATTCTAAGTACAAAATACCTGAATTCGACAGGTATAAGTACAGAAGAATTGTCATTGACTTTTATCTTTGTTCGTGGCCAAGTGGCTTAGTCACTGTCTATACAAGCTTGCCGACCAGGGTTCGATTCCCCGCTGGAGCCAGCTCTTGTCTTTATGTGATTTCGCCTGGGGCCTCTGATTCCGAGGTCGTTAAGAGAATCCAGACATTAATGTATCAAAAATATATATGGCTTATTTGAATATGAAAAACACGTAAAAATGTGCAAAATTTATCATTAATTGAATGCCAAGTAACAAACTACCAATTAGCTACGAGGGTGAAGATGGGTTGATTTCAATTCTAAGTACAAAATACCTGAATTCGACAGGTATAAAGTTACAGAAGAATTGTCATTGACTTTTATCTTGTTCGTGGCCAAGTGGCTTAGTCACTGTCTATACAAGCTTGCCGACCAGGGTTCGATTCCCGGCCGGAGCCAAGTCTTGTCTTTGTGTGATTTCGCCTGGGGCTCTGATCCCGAGGTCGTTAAGAGAATCCAGACATTAATGTATCAAAAAATATATATGGCTTATTGAATATGAAAAACACGTAAAAAATGTGCAAAATTTATCATTAATTGAATGCCAAGTAACAAACTACCAATTAGCTACGATGGTGAAGATGGGTTTAATTTCAATTCTAAGTACAAAAATACCTGAATTCGACAGGTATAAGTACAGAAGAATGTCATTGACTTTATCTTTGTTCGTGGCCAAGTGGCTTAGTCACTGTCTATACAAGCTTGCCGACCAGGGTTCGATTTCCGGCCGGAGCCAAGCTCTTGTCTTTGTGTGATTTCACCTGGGGCTCTGATCCCGAGGTCGTTAAGAGAATCCAGACATTAATGTATCAAAAATATATATGGCTTATTTGAATATGAAAACACGTAAAAATGTGCAAAATTTATCATTAATTGAATGCCAAGTAACAAACTACCAATTAGCTACGATGGTGAAGATGGGTTGATTTCAATTCTAAGTACAAAATACCTGAATTCGACAGGTATAAGTACAGAAGAATTGGCATTGACTTTTATCTTTGTTCGTGGCCAAGTGGCTTAGTCACTGTCTATACAAGCTTGCCGACCAGGGTTCGATTCCCGGCCGGAGCCAAGCTCTTGTCTTTGTGTGATTTCGCCTGGGGCTCTGATCCCGAGGTCGTTAAGAGAATCCAGACATTAATGTATCAAAAATATATATGGCTTATTTGAATATGAAAAACACGTAAAAATGTGCAAAATTTATCATTAATTGAATGCCAAGTAACAAACTACCAATTAGCTACGATGGTGAAGATGGGTTGATTTCAATTCTAAGTACAAAATACCTGAATTCGACAGGTATAAGTACAGAAGAATTGTCATTGACTTTTATCTTTGTTCGTGGCCAAGTGGCTTAGTCACTGTCTATACAAGCTTGCCGACCAGGGTTCGATTCCCGGCCGGAGCCAAGCTCTTGTCTTTGTGTGATTTCGCCTGGGGCTCTGATCCCGAGGTCGTTAAGAGAATCCAGACATTAATGTATCAAAAATATATATGGCTTATTTGAATATGAAAAACACGTAAAAATGTGCAAAATTTATCATTAATTGAATGCCAAGTAACAAACTACCAATTAGCTACGATGGTGAAGATGGGTTGATTTCAATTCTAAGTACAAAATACCTGAATTCGACAGGTATAAGTACAGAAGAATTGGCATTGACTTTTATCTTTGTTCGTGGCCAAGTGGCTTAGTCACTGTCTATACAAGCTTGCCGACCAGGGTTCGATTCCCGGCCGGAGCCAAGCTCTTGTCTTTGTGTGATTTCGCCTGGGGCTCTGATCCCGAGGTCGTTAAGAGAATCCAGACATTAATGTATCAAAAATATATATGGCTTATTTGAATATGAAAAACACGTAAAAATGTGCAAAATTTATCATTAATTGAATGCCAAGTAACAAACTACCAATTAGCTACGATGGTGAAGATGGGTTGATTTCAATTCTAAGTACAAAATACCTGAATTCGACAGGTATAAGTACAGAAGAATTGTCATTGACTTTTATCTTTGTTCGTGGCCAAGTGGCTTAGTCACTGTCTATACAAGCTTGCCGACCAGGGTTCGATTCCCGGCCGGAGCCAAGCTCTTGTCTTTGTGTGATTTCGCCTGGGGCTCTGATCCCGAGGTCGTTAAGAGAATCCAGACATTAATGTATCAAAAATATATATGGCTTATTTGAATATGAAAAACACGTAAAAATGTGCAAAATTTATCATTAATTGAATGCAAAGTAACATACTACCAATTAGCTACGATGGTGAAGATGGGTTGATTTCAATTCTAAGTACAAAATACCTGAATTCGACAGGTATAAGTACAGAAGAATTGTCATTGACTTTTATCTTTGTTCGTGGCCAAGTGGCTTAGTCACTGTCTATACAAGCTTGCCGACCAGGGTTCGATTCCCGGCCGGAGCCAAGCTCTTGTCTTTGTGTGATTTCGCCTGGGGCTCTGATCCCGAGGTCGTTAAGAGAATCCAGACATTAATGTATCAAAAATATATATGGCTTATTTGAATATGAAAAACACGTAAAAATGTGCAAAATTTATCATTAATTGAATGCCAAGTAACAAACTACCAATTAGCTACGATGGTGAAGATGGGTTGATTTCAATTCTAAGTACAAAATACCTGAATTCGACAGGTATAAGTACAGAAGAATATTCATTGACTTTTATTTTTGTTCGTGGCCAAGTGGCTTAGTCACTGTCTATACAAGCTTGCCGACCAGGGTTCGATTCCCGGCCGGAGCCAAGCTCTTGTCTTTGTGTGATTTCGCCTGGGGCTCTGATCCCGAGGTCGTTAAGAGAATCCAGACATTAATGTATCAAAAATATATATGGCTTATTTGAATATGAAAAACACGTAAAAATGTGTAAAATTTATCATTAATTGAATGCCAAGTAACAAACTACCAATTAGCTACGATGGTGAAGATGGGTTGATTTCAATTCTAAGTACAAAATACCTGAATTCGACAGGTATAAGTACAGAAGAATTGTCATTGACTTTTATCTTTGTTCGTGGGCAAGTGGCTTAGTCACTGTCTATACAAGCTTGCCGACCAGGGTTCGATTCCCGGCCGGAGCCAAGCTCTTGTCTTTGTGTGATTTCGCCTGGGGCTCTGATCCCGAGGTCGTTAAGAGAATCCAGACATTAATGTATCAAAAATATATATGGCTTATTTGAATATGAAAAACACGTAAAAATGTGCAAAATTTATCATTAATTGAATGCCAAGTAACAAACTACCAATTAGCTACGATGGTGAAGATGGGTTGATTTCAATTCTAAGTACAAAATACCTGAATTCGACAGGTATAAGTACAGAAGAATTGTCATTGACTTTTATCTTTGTTCGTGGCCAAGTGGCTTAGTCACTGTCTATACAAGCTTGCCGACCAGGGTTCGATTCCCGGCCGGAGCCAAGCTCTTGTCTTTGTGTGATTTCGCCTGGGGCTCTGATCCCGAGGTCGTTAAGAGAATCCAGACATTAATGTATCAAAAATATATATGGCTTATTTGAATATGAAAAACACGTAAAAATGTGCAAAATTTATCATTAATTGAATGCCAAGTAACAAACTACCAATTAGCTACGATGGTGAAGATGGGTTAATTTCAATTCTAAGTACAAAATACCTGAATTCGACAGGTATAAGTACAGAAGAATTGTCATTGACTTTTATCTTTGTTCGTGGCCAAGTGGCTTAGTCACTGTCTATACAAGCTTGCCGACCAGGGTTCGATTTCCGGCCGGAGCCAAGCTCTTGTCTTTGTGTGATTTCACCTGGGGCTCTGATCCCGAGGTCGTTAAGAGAATCCAGACATTAATGTATCAAAAATATATATGGCTTATTTGAATATGAAAAACACGTAAAAATGTGCAAAATTTATCATTAATTGAATGCCAAGTAACAAACTACCAATTAGCTACGATGGTGAAGATGGGTTGATTTCAATTCTAAGTACAAAATACCTGAATTCGACAGGTATAAGTACAGAAGAATTGGCATTGACTTTTATCTTTGTTCGTGGCCAAGTGGCTTAGTCACTGTCTATACAAGCTTGCCGACCAGGGTTCGATTCCCGGCCGGAGCCAAGCTCTTGTCTTTGTGTGATTTCGCCTGGGGCTCTGATCCCGAGGTCGTTAAGAGAATCCAGACATTAATGTATCAAAAATATATATGGCTTATTTGAATATGAAAAACACGTAAAAATGTGCAAAATTTATCATTAATTGAATGCCAAGTAACAAACTACCAATTAGCTACGATGGTGAAGATGGGTTGATTTCAATTCTAAGTACAAAATACCTGAATTCGACAGGTATAAGTACAGAAGAATTGTCATTGACTTTTATCTTTGTTCGTGGCCAAGTGGCTTAGTCACTGTCTATACAAGCTTGCCGACCAGGGTTCGATTCCCGGCCGGAGCCAAGCTCTTGTCTTTGTGTGATTTCGCCTGGGGCTCTGATCCCGAGGTCGTTAAGAGAATCCAGACATTAATGTATCAAAAATATATATGGCTTATTTGAATATGAAAAACACGTAAAAATGTGCAAAATTTATCATTAATTGAATGCCAAGTAACAAACTACCAATTAGCTACGATGGTGAAGATGGGTTGATTTCAATTCTAAGTACAAAATACCTGAATTCGACAGGTATAAGTACAGAAGAATTGTCATTGACTTTTATCTTTGTTCGTGGCCAAGTGGCTTAGTCACTGTCTATACAAGCTTGCCGACCAGGGTTCGATTCCCGGCCGGAGCCAAGCTCTTGTCTTTGTGTGATTTCGCCTGGGGCTCTGATCCCGAGGTCGTTAAGAGAATCCAGACATTAATGTATCAAAAATATATATGGCTTATTTGAATATGAAAAACACGTAAAAATGTGCAAAATTTATCATTAATTGAATGCCAAGTAACAAACTACCAATTAGCTACGATGGTGAAGATGGGTTGATTTCAATTCTAAGTACAAAATACCTGAATTCGACAGGTATAAGTACAGAAGAATTGTCATTGACTTTTATCTTTGTTCGTGGCCAAGTGGCTTAGTCACTGTCTATACAAGCTTGCCGACCAGGGTTCGATTCCCGGCCGGAGCCAAGCTCTTGTCTTTGTGTGATTTTGCCTGGGGCTCTGATCCTGAGGTCGTTAAGAGAATCCAGACATTAATGTATCAAAAATATATATGGCTTATTTGAATATGAAAAACACGTAAAAATGTGTAAAATTTATCATTAATTGAATGCCAAGTAACAAACTACCAATTAGCTACGATGGTGAAGATGGGTTGATTTCAATTCTAAGTACAAAATAGCTGAATTCGACAGGTATAAGTACAGAAGAATTGTCATTGACTTTTATCTTTGTTCGTGGCCAAGTAGCTTAGTCACTGTCTATACAAGCTTGCCGACCAGGGTTCGATTCCCGGCCGGAGCCAAGCTCTTGTCTTTGTGTGATTTCGCCTGGGGCTCTGATCCCGAGGTCGTTAAGAGAATCCAGACATTAATGTATCAAAAATATATATGGCTTATTTGAATATGAAAAACACGTAAAAATGTGCAAAATTTATCATTAATTGAATGCCAAGTAACAAACTACCAATTAGCTACGATGGTGAAGATGGGTTGATTTCAATTCTAAGTACAAAATACCTGAATTCGACAGGTATAAGTACAGAAGAATTGTCATTGACTTTTATCTTTGTTCGTGGCCAAGTGGCTTAGTCACTGTCTATACAAGCTTGCCGACCAGGGTTCGATTCCCGGCTGGAGCCAAGCTCTTGTCTTTGTGTGATTTCGCCTGGGGCTCTGATTCCGAGGTCGTTAAGAGAATCCAGACATTAATGTATCAAAAATATATATGGCTTATTTGAATATGAAAAACACGTAAAAATGTGCAAAATTTATCATTAATTGAATGCCAAGTAACAAACTACCAATTAGCTACGAGGGTGAAGATGGGTTGATTTCAATTCTAAGTACAAAATACTTGAATTCGACAGGTATAAGTACAGAAGAATTGTCATTGACTTTTATCTTTGTTCGTGGCCAAGTGGCTTAGTCACTGTCTATACAAGCTTGCCGACCAGGGTTCGATTCCCGGCCGGAGCCAAGCTCTTGTCTTTGTGTGATTTCGCCTGGGGCTCTGATCCCGAGGTCGTTAAGAGAATCCAGACATTAATGTATCAAAAATATATATGGCTTATTTGAATATGAAAAACACGTAAAAATGTGCAAAATTTATCATTAATTGAATGCCAAGTAACAAACTACCAATTAGCTACGATGGTGAAGATGGGTTAATTTCAATTCTAAGTACAAAATACCTGAATTCGACAGGTATAAGTACAGAAGAATTGTCATTGACTTTTATCTTTGTTCGTGGCCAAGTGGCTTAGTCACTGTCTATACAAGCTTGCCGACCAGGGTTCGATTCCCGGCCGGAGCCAAGCTCTTGTCTTTGTGTGATTTCGCCTGGGGCTCTGATCCCGAGGTCGTTAAGAGAATCCAGACATTAATGTATCAAAAATATATATGGCTTATTTGAATATGAAAAACACGTAAAAATGTGCAAAATTTATCATTAATTGAATGCCAAGTAACAAACTACCAATTAGCTACGATGGTGAAGATGGGTTGATTTCAATTCTAAGTACAAAATACCTGAATTCGACAGGTATAAGTACAGAAGAATTGTCATTGACTTTTATCTTTGTTCGTGGCCAAGTGGCTTAGTCACTGTCTATACAAGCTTGCCGACCAGGGTTCGATTCCCGGCCGGAGCCAAGCTCTTGTCTTTGTGTGATTTCGCCTGGGGCTCTGATCCCGAGGTCGTTAAGAGAATCCAGACATTAATGTATCAAAAATATATATGGCTTATTTGAATATGAAAAACACGTAAAAATGTGCAAAATTTATCATTAATTGAATGCCAAGTAACAAACTACCAATTAGCTACGATGGTGAAGATGGGTTGATTTCAATTCTAAGTACAAAATACCTGAATTCGACAGGTATAAGTACAGAAGAATTGTCATTGACTTTTATTTTTGTTCGTGGCCAAGTGGCTTAGTCACTGTCTATACAAGCTTGCCGACCAGGGTTCGATTCCCGGCCGGAGCCAAGCTCTTGTCTTTGTGTGATTTCGCCTGGGGCTCTGATCCCGAGGTCGTTAAGAGAATCCAGACATTAATGTATCAAAAATATATATGGCTTATTTGAATATGAAAAACACGTAAAAATGTGTAAAATTTATCATTAATTGAATGCCAAGTAACAAACTACCAATTAGCTACGATGGTGAAGATGGGTTGATTTCAATTCTAAGTACAAAATACCTGAATTCGACAGGTATAAGTACAGAAGAATTGTCATTGACTTTTATCTTTGTTCGTGGGCAAGTGGCTTAGTCACTGTCTATACAAGCTTGCCGACCAGGGTTCGATTCCCGGCCGGAGCCAAGCTCTTGTCTTTGTGTGATTTCGCCTGGGGCTCTGATCCCGAGGTCGTTAAGAGAATCCAGACATTAATGTATCAAAAATATATATGGCTTATTTGAATATGAAAAACACGTAAAAATGTGCAAAATTTATCATTAATTGAATGCCAAGTAACAAACTACCAATTAGCTACGATGGTGAAGATGGGTTGATTTCAATTCTAAGTACAAAATACCTGAATTCGACAGGTATAAGTACAGAAGAATTGTCATTGACTTTTATCTTTGTTCGTGGCCAAGTGGCTTAGTCACTGTCTATACAAGCTTGCCGACCAGGGTTCGATTCCCGGCCGGAGCCAAGCTCTTGTCTTTGTGTGATTTCGCCTGGGGCTCTGATCCCGAGGTCGTTAAGAGAATCCAGACATTAATGTATCAAAAATATATATGGCTTATTTGAATATGAAAAACACGTAAAAATGTGCAAAATTTATCATTAATTGAATGCCAAGTAACATACTACCAATTAGCTACGATGGTGAAGATGGGTTGATTTCAATTCTAAGTACAAAATACCTGAATTCGACAGGTATAAGTACAGAAGAATTGTCATTGACTTTTATCTTTGTTCGTGGCCAAGTGGCTTAGTCACTGTCTATACAAGCTTGCCGACCAGGGTTCGATTCCCGGCCGGAGCCAAGCTCTTGTCTTTGTGTGATTTCGCCTGGGGCTCTGATCCCGAGGTCGTTAAGAGAATCCAGACATTAATGTATCAAAAATATATATGGCTTATTTGAATATGAAAAACACGTAAAAATGTGCAAAATTTATCATTAATTGAATGCCAAGTAACAAACTACCAATTAGCTACGATGGTGAAGATGGGTTGATTTCAATTCTAAGTACAAAATACCTGAATTCGACAGGTATAAGTACAAAAGAATTGTCATTGACTTTTATCTTTGTTCGTGGCCAAGTGGCTTAGTCACTGTCTATACAAGCTTGCCGACCAGGGTTCGATTCCCGGCCGGAGCCAAGCTCTTGTCTTTGTGTGATTTCGCCTGGGGCTCTGATCCCGAGGTCGTTAAGAGAATCCAGACATTAATGTATCAAAAATATATATGGCTTATTTGTATATGAAAAACACGTAAAAATGTGCAAAATTTATCATTAATTGAATGCCAAGTAACAAACTACCAATTAGCTACGATGGTGAAGATGGGTTGATTTCAATTCTAAGTACAAAATACCTGAATTCGACAGGTATAAGTACTGAAAAATTGTCATTGACTTTTATCTTTGTTCGTGGCCAAGTGGCTTAGTCACTGTCTATACAAGCTTGCCGACCAGGGTTCGATTCCCGGCCGGAGCCAAGCTCTTGTCTTTGTGTGATTTCGCCTGGGGCTCTGATCCCGAGGTTGTTAAGAGAATCCAGACATTAATGTATCAAAAATATATATGGCTTATTTGAATATGAAAAACACGTAAAAATGTGCAAAATTTATCATTAATTGAATGCCAAGTAACAAACTACCAATTAGCTACGATGGTGAAAATGGGTTGATTTCAATTCTAAGTACAAAATACCTGAATTCGACAGGTATAAGTACAGAAGAATTGTCATTGACTTTTATCTTTGTTCGTGGCCAAGTGGCTTAGTCACTGTCTATACAAGCTTGCCGACCAGGGTTCGATTCCCGGCCGGAGCCAAGCTCTTGTCTTTGTGTGATTTCGCCTGGGGCTCTGGTCCCGAGGTCGTTAAGAGAATCCAGACATTAATGTATCAAAAATATATATGGCTTATTTGAATATGAAAAACACGTAAAAATGTGCAAAATTTATCATTAATTGAATGCCAAGTAACAAACTACCAATTAGCTACGATGGTGAAAATGGGTTGATTTCAATTCTAAGTACAAAATACCTGAATTCGACAGGTATAAGTACAGAAGAATTGTCCTTGACTTTTATCTTTGTTCGTGGCCAAGTGGCTTAGTCACTGTCTATACAAGCTTGCCGACCAGGGTTCGATTCCCGGCCGGAGCCAAGCTCTTGTCTTTGTGTGATTTCGCCTGGGGCTCTGATCCCGAGGTCGTTAAGAGAATCCAGACATTAATGTATCAAAAATATATATGGCTTATTTGAATATGAAAAACACGTAAAAATGTGCAAAATTTATCATTAATTGAAAGCCAAGTAACAAACTACCAATTAGCTACGATGGTGAAGATGGGTTGATTTCAATTCTAAGTACAAAATACCTGAATTCGACAGGTATAAATACAGAAGAATTGTCATTGACTTTTATCTTTGTTCGTGGCCAAGTGGCTTAGTCACTGTCTATACAAGCTTGCCGACCAGGGTTCGATTCCCGGCCGGAGCCAAGCTCTTGTCTTTGTGTGATTTCGCCTGGGGCTCTGATCCCGAGGTCGTTAAGAGAATCCAGACATTAATGTATCAAAAATATATATGGCTTATTTGAATATGAAAAACACGTAAAAATGTGCAAAATTTATCATTAATTGAATGCCAAGTAACAAACTACCAATTAGCTACGATGGTGAAGATGGGTTGATTTCAATTCTAAGTACAAAATACCTGAATTCGACAGGTATAAGTACAGAAGAATTGTCATTGACTTTTATCTTTGTTCGTGGCCAAGTGGCTTAGTCACTGTCTATACAAGCTTGCCGACCAGGGTTCGATTCCCGGCCGGAGCCAAGCTTTTGTCTTTGTGTGATTTCGCCTGGGGCTCTGATCCCGAGGTCGTTAAGAGAATCCAGACATTAATGTATCAAAAATATATATGGCTTATTTGAATATGAAAAACACGTAAAAATGTGCAAAATTTATCATTAATTGAATGCCAAGTAACAAACTACCAATTAGCTACGATGGTGAAGATGGGTTGATTTCAATTCTATGTACAAAATACCTGAATTCGACAGGTATAAGTACAGAAGAATTGTCATTGACTTTTATCTTTGTTCGTGGCCAAGTGGCTTAGTCACTGTCTATACAAGCTTGCCGACCAGGGTTCGATTCCCGGCCGGAGCCAAGCTCTTGTCTTTGTGTGATTTCGCCTGGGGCTCTGATCCCGAGGTCGTTAAGAGAATCCAGACATTAATGTATCAAAAATATATATGGCTTATTTGAATATGAAAAACACGTAAAAATGTGCAAAATTTATCATTAATTGAATGCCAAGTAACAAACTACCAATTAGCTACGATGGTGAAGATGGGTTGATTTCAATTCTAAGTACAAAATACCTGAATTCGACAGGTATAAGTACAGAAGAATTGTCATTGACTTTTATCTTTGTTCGTGGGCAAGTGGCTTAATCACTGTCTATACAAGCTTGCCGACCAGGGATCGATTCCCGGCCGGAGCCAAGCTCTTGTCTTTGTGTGATTTCGCCTGGGGCTCTGATCCCGAGGTCGTTAAGAGAATCCAGACATTAATGTATCAAAAATATATATGGCTTATTTGAATATGAAAAACACGTAAAAATGTGCAAAATTTATCATTAATTGAATGCAAAGTAACAAACTACCAATTAGCTACGATGGTGAAGATGGGTTGATTTCAATTCTAAGTACAAAATACCTGAATTCGACAGGTATAAGTACAAAAAAATTGTCATTGACTTTTATCTTTGTTCGTGGCCAAGTGGCTTAGTCACTGTCTATACAAGCTTGCCGACCAGGGTTCGATTCCCGGCCGGAGCCAAGCTCTTGTCTTTGTGTGATTTCGCCTGGGGCTCTGATCCCGAGGTCGTTAAGAGAATCCAGACATTAATGTATCAAAAATATATATGGCTTATTTGAATATGAAAAACACGTAAAAATGTGCAAAATTTATCATTAATTGAATGCCAAGTAACAAACTACCAATTAGCTACGATGGTGAAGATGGGTTGATTTCAATTCTATGTACAAAATACCTGAATTCGACAGGTATAAGTACAGAAGAATTGTCATTGACTTTTATCTTTGTTCGTGGCCAAGTGGCTTAGTCACTGTCTATACAAGCTTGCCGACCAGGGATCGATTCCCGGCCGGAGCCAAGCTCTTGTCTTTGTGTGATTTCGCCTGGGGCTCTGATCCCGAGGTCGTTAAGAGAATCCAGACATTAATGTATCAAAAATATATATGGCTTATTTGAATATGAAAAACACGTAAAAATGTGCAAAATTTATCATTTATTGAATGCCAAGTAACAAACTACCAATTAGCTACGATGGTGAAGATGGGTTGATTTCAATTCTAAGTACAAAATACCTGAATTCGACAGGTATAAGTACAGAAGAATTGTCATTGACTTTTATCTTTGTTCGTGGCCAAGTGGCTTAGTCACTGTCTATACAAGCTTGCCGACCAGGGTTCGATTCCCGGCCGGAGCCAAGCTCTTGTCTTTGTGTGATTTCGCCTGGGGCTCTGATCCCGAGGTCGTTAAGAGAATCCAGACATTAATGTATCAAAAATATATATGGCTTATTTGAATATGAAAAACACGTAAAAATGTGCAAAATTTATCATTAATTGAATGCCAAGTAACAAACTACCAATTAGCTACGATGGTGAAGATGGGTTGATTTCAATTCTATGTACAAAATACCTGAATTCGACAGGTATAAGTACAGAAGAATTGTCATTGACTTTTATCTTTGTTCGTGGCCAAGTGGCTTAGTCACTGTCTATACAAGCTTGCCGACCAGGGTTCGATTCCCGGCCGGAGCCAAGCTCTTGTCTTTGTGTGATTTCGCCTGGGGCTCTGATCCCGAGGTCGTTAAGAGAATCCAGACATTAATGTATCAAAAATATATATGGCTTATTTGAATATGAAAAACACGTAAAAATGTGCAAAATTTATCATTAATTGAATGCCAAGTAACAAACTACCAATTAGCTACGATGGTGAAGATGGGTTGATTTCAATTCTAAGTACAAAATACCTGAATTCGACAGGTATAAGTACAGAAGAATTGTCATTGACTGTTATCTTTGTTCGTGGCCAAGTGGCTTAGTCACTGTGTATACAAGCTTGCCGACCAGGGTTCGATTCCCGGCCGGAGCCAAGCTCTTGTCTTTGTGTGATTTCGCCTGGGGCTCTGATCCCGAGGCCGTTAAGAGAATCCAGACATTAATGTATCAAAAATATATATGGCTTATTTGAATATGAAAAACACGTAAAAATGTGCAAAATTTATCATATATATATATATATGTGTGTATATATATGTATATATATATACAGCATATATATATATATATATATATATATATATATATATATATATATATATATATATATATATATATATACATACATATATATATATATATATATATATATATATATATACATACATATATATATATATATATATATATATATATATATATATATATATATATACATACATATATATATATATATATATATATATATATATATATATATATATATATGTGTGTGTGTATATATATATATATATATATATATATATATATATATATATATATATATATATATATATATATATATATATATATATATACATATGTACATATATATATATACACATATATATACACTGTATATATATATATATATATATATATATATATATATATATATATATATATATATATATATATATATATATATATATATATACACTATAAACATTTCTCAGTGGGGTTACCTTTACGGGGTGAATAGGTTAGGATAACGTTATGATAAGCAAAGGTTTAACAGTAAGGGACACCCTTACTTAGTTTGTTCACTGTGAGCGATGAAACGAGAGTCCCCCTACCATCACCCATTCACTGCAGTCAGCAAGGTGATGAGAACTGGCCAAACCCCAGATATGAGTAATGATATTTGTTGTATATACAGTATATAAGATAGGTTTATATTTGTGTGCACGGTCACTTTTGGCGATAATTGACTGAATTTACAATGGGTAAATAAACTAAGTGAATAAACTAAATAAGTGTGCAAAAAATTATATTTATAATACTAATACAGTAATACTAAATAAAAAATAACTTAACCAATAAAAATTATGAAACACCTATGCCGTTACAAAACGTTACTGGTGAAGTAAAGAAGGCATTGACAGACGCAAATCAGCAGAGGATGGCCTAACAATTGATTTAGTAATAAATGGAGGAGATTTTACAGTAGCAAAACTCGCTGAAATCTACATAAAATGTTTGCAATAATGCTTTATACCTAGAACATGGAAAAACTTTATCATTATAGTAATCCACAAAGAGGGAGACACGAAAGACATGAAAAATTACCTAAAATTGAGATTACTCTCTGTAGTATATAAAATATTTTCACAGATCATATTATGCAAAATAGAAAGGCAGATAGACTCTACACAATAAAGAAAGCAGACAGGCTTTAGGAGGGGGTATTCAACAACATCCCATATATAGAGTGCCCCAAAGGATGTATACACTTTGGATTGTTACAACTTGTTAAATTTACTGATATCAACGTGGAAAACAGATTCACAGGAGAGAAACAATGCACATTGAAAAAGTGAGGATATATGGGGCAATTTAAGAATGTAAAAAAAAATATGTTTTCCACGTTAATATCAATAAATTGAACAAGTTGTAACAATCCAAAGAGTGTATTAATACTTTTGGGACATCCTGTACATGTAATTAACCAGCAAATAGAATAATCAACAGAGTATAGAAGACTACTATTTATTCCATTTACATATTATGAGAAAGCCCTAGACTCTATCAAAACTTCAACACTAATAAAAATACTCCAAAAACAAGGACTGGAATAAATCTTACGTTATAACACTTGAAGAAAATTCCGATTGAAAAACGAGTTAGAAAGAAATCATTGACAGCACGTCTAAAAGAAGTTTTAAGAATTAATATTGGGAAAATGTAAGAATTAATACTAATCGGGAATACTTTTACAACTTAAGATGTGCAAATGGCATTGTTGTGCTTAGTGAATCATGGGAGGAATTACAAAATAGAAGATTTGAATAGAGAAAAAAGAAATGTAGGACTAAAAATCAACATGAGTAAACCGAAGAAAATTTTGAATGAAAATGCATAGAGGCAATAAATAAGAGTTATGGACGAGCCTCTACATTAGTTAGTTATAACTCAAAGAGGAAAAAAAAAAAAAAAAAAAAAAAAAAAAACATGGATACGAGGGCAGACTAAAGTAGGGGATATTCTGACAACATAAGAAAAAGGACATATCTGAGGCATTTGTTCTGTTGTGGACTAGTAACGGCCGAGGATGATGATGATGAAATAGTTTGCACCCGACTTTAGGATATAC
>NC_090725.1:222474985-222482485 GCF_036898095.1 Palaemon carinicauda | reverse complement strand
CGCTGGCCCTTTCCCTTAGATCTCCCTTAGGCTAAGACAGAGTTCTTGGCTGCGGGTGATCTGTCACTAAAGCAAGGTTGGCAGGACCCTCTTGTCCCTTCCCCCTCTATCTCCGTAATGGCCTAGCCATTACTGTACTGTACCTTGCCGGCCGGCAGAGCTGGCCGGCAGGGGTATTACTGTACCATATGTCATTCTACTTCTGGACCTAGTATAGGTTGGGATATGGATTGACTAAGCCCATTGCCGGCCGGCAGAGACGCTGGACGGCAAGGGTCTTATGTTTTCGAGTGCTGCCCGGACCTCTCTTGGTCCCTCATCCATGCCTGCCGGCAGAGCCGGACGGCATTGGTCAAGGAAGCCTGAATTAAGTTTCTCCCCTTCCTTATATGCACTCTTTCGGTTGCCGGGCTTGGGGGGTTGTGTACACTCTTATCCCGGCATCCATTCTATTTTCTTCTAGTGCTGTACCTGTCCCGGCAGCCGGCCTATGAGGCCGGCAGCCGGGCAGGTGTAGTCTTCTGGTTCTTTTGCTGCCGGCTGGCATCGGTCTTGTACCTTTGCCGGCCGGCTTATGTCAGTCCTTGTCTGCCGGTCACCAAGAGTGTGGCCGGCAGCTGGGTACTACCTTGTGTAGTTGCTGGCCGGCAATCATTGCCGGCCAACACTGGCTGTTGCTGGCCGGCAGCTGCTGCCGCCGGCACAGGCATTTGAACCAGAGGGCTGCCGCCCTATAGCTGTTAAGTAGTATACTTTAAAGCTAATTGTGGTGTGTGCCGGCCGGCAAAGGCAGGCCGGCACACATCCTCCTATACTGTACTAGCATTCTTCTGTATAGCATATACAGTAAGAAGAAAACTATAGTAAAAGTTTAGGTACAGCACTGTATCTTCTAACACTATTGTGTTTTCTTACACGGTCCTTTGCTGTTGCCCTCAGACAGGAAGCAGAGTTCTTCCCCGTCTATTATCCAGGATTTTTAAAATCATTGCCTAGGTGTGAGCTCCACCTGTTTCCTATGGAAACCTTGCATTGGTTACTCTAGTAGAGATAAACCATTTTTGATTTTATTATCTGGAAGGCTGCAACAATGGGTTGTGAGGGAAACACAAGTGTGTGTCTTTCATTTATGAATTGTTATGCTATACTATGCATATCCAGTGATACATAGTTCACTTGATACTCATGGAAATTTCTTCTCTTTACAGGAGGACCCTCCGAAGCGCGGAAATGTTTTCTGCAATGTCCGCAGCAAGAACCTCTGCGGACATGAGTGTTGTAGGAGACACGCAGCATGCGCTGTCTCCAAGGATGATCTCCAGTATTGGGACCCTCAGGTATGTACTGTATGCACTAACCTGATTACTGAGGCTTTTGATTCCCCTAGAACGGCGGAATCAAGGGATATAGCTAGGGAAAAGCTTCGTACTTGGGTAAGGGGCTTCAAGAAGAACACCTCTGGCCCTTATCTTCCAAGTGAGAAGATGAGGGCGTATCTTTTTCCCCAGGCATCAGCTGAGGCAGTGATTCCCCAGCCTCAAGAGGAGATCCTTCAAGATCAAGTCCAGGTGGACGAGGAAGTCGCAGATGCGATGCAAGACATCCAGTTGTGTGACAGGATGTCTGACCTGGACGATCGTTTGGAAGAAGACCTCCTGGCAGAAGGTCAGGATCAAGTTCAAACCCCGGATGTCGTAGAGGATGAGGTCGACGAGGTGTCGGCTACTCCGGTTCAGATGCCGGAGCCTATCCCCTCAACATCGGCTGGCCTCCCAGTAGAACTGGGACAGGCCCTCTCTTCGATTGTTGGAATGATCCAACAAATGCAGAAGGAGAATCAGGAGAAGGCGGCTGCAATGGAACTGCGTATGCAGTCCCTGGCAGAATCACATGGGCCCCGGAAAAGGCTCAATGTGAAAGACCTTCCCATATGCTCAGATGCTAACCCATGGAGGTATGCTGAGCACATGCCGATGACGACTGGAAAGATCGTCATTTCGGATAAGCTGGGTTCAGTTCCCCTAGAGGAGGTAGAATTCTGTCCCAGCAAGGCATCATATCCGGACTGCTATGTCCGGCTGAGAAAAGAACCAGCTTCAAGGGAGGAGACAGAGCCGAAGGAGGTCATTGTTATGGACCACGCTAAGGCTCAAGCCCTACTTTCATCCTCGATGAAAGAGAGGGGCTTCTCGAATTCGAAGGTAGCTGCATTGAGCAAGAAGCTCCCTTCGTTTGTGTCCTCTCCTGATAGAGTCTTCCCCTTTTTACAGAAAGGGTTTGCGGCTGTCCTAAAGGCAGTCGAGGCCGGCAAGCCTTGCCCCTCCCTGGAGGAGTGTAAACCCTTGTCGCTGGCTCTACCTATGGACCACAAAGACTGGAAGGATGTCCATCTGACATTCTCAGTGGGAAAGTTGGAGGCTGATATTGCCGGACGGCAATTCGGCGAGGACCTCCCCAAGCTGTCCGAATCTCTTTTACGAAGAGAGTTCGAGACAAAAGAAAGACTGGCTGCCTCAATGTCTCATCAGACTACTATCGAGACGATGGCAAGTGACCCCAAGGTCCATGAAATGTTCATGGTAGTGGCTAAGTCTCACTTAGCCACAGTGACGAAGGACCTTTATAGCTTCGTCAAGGCAAGGAGAGCTTGCAGGGAGTTCGTGTTCACCGGGGCTTCGGTGAGACACGAGCCAAGGAAGTTAATCTCCTCCAACATTTGGGGAAAAGACCTTTTCCCTACTGATGTGGTCAAAGAGGTTGTTGATAAGGCCGCCGTGGAGAATAGAAATCTTCTCCAGAAGTGGGGCCTGGCTATCAAAAGAAAATCTTCCCCGGATGAGGGTCCTCAACCAAAGAGGAAGAATATGAAGACTAGGCTACCATCTCGGCCAGCCAAGCCTTATAGACAGCAACAGCAACTGCAATTGCCTTTGCCTCCAGTGCCCCAGATGGTGGCACAAACCCCGACTGCCTTTCAGTGGGTACCCCAGGCGGTGCCAGGTCAGTCAACCACATTCGCCCCAACGTTCGAAGGACAGTCTTCTCCCTTTCGTGCAAAACCTAGAGGAGCAGCCAGAGGCTCGTCTAGGCGCCCCTCAAGGGGAAGGGGATTCAGAGGTGGTCGTGGTCAGGGAGGCAAGACCTCAGGACGGCAGTCCAAGTGAAATGATACCGGTAGGAGGGAGACTGATGAAATTTTGGGATCGCTGGACCTTCGATCCCTGGGCCCAAAGCCTACTCAAGAATGGACTGGGTTGGAGCTGGTACAGCACTCCACCCCCATGCCTTCGGTTTTTCCAACACTCCACCCCCATTTTGGAGGAGTACGTTCAAGAACTGTTGGAGAAAAATGTGATCCGAAAGGTGAAGTCCATCAAATTCCAAGGGAGGCTGTTTTGTGTTCCCAAGAAAGACTTGGAAAAGCTCAGAGTCATTCTGGACTTGTCACCACTCAACAAGTTCATAGTGAATTGCAAATTCAAGATGCTAACACTGCAACACATAAGGACCTTACTGCCCAAGAGGGCATACTCAGTCTCTATAGACTTGTCAGACGCCTATTGGCACATTCCAATCAGCCGTCGACTCTCCCCCTACCTAGGGTTCAGGCTACAACGGAAACTGTACGCCTTCAGAGCCATGCCATTCGGGCTAAACATAGCCCCAAGGATTTTCACGAAGCTTGCGAGCGCAGCTCTCAAACAATTACGCCTAAAGGGAATTCAGGTAGTAGCCTACCTGGACGACTGGCTGGTGTGGGCAGCATCCGAGACCGAGTGTTTGCAAGCTTCCAGTCAGGTGATCCAGTTCCTAGAGTACCTAGGCTTCAAGATCAACAAGAAAAAGTCTCGACTTTCTCCATCCCAAAAGTTCCAGTGGCTGGGAATCCACTGGGACCTTTTGTCACACAGTTTCTCCATCCCAATGAAGAAAAGGAAGGAGATAGCGGGCTCTGTCAAGAGACTTCTAGATTCCGAAAGGATATCAAGACGCGAACAGGAGAGGGTATTAGGCTCTCTCCAGTTTGCTTCAGTGACAGACCCAGTGCTAAGAGCACAGCTAAAGGATGCAACCGGAGTTTGGAGAAGGTATGCATCAAACGCGCGAAGAGACCTGAGAAGACCAGTGCCGCCTCGGCTACGTACTCTTCTCAGACCTTGGTCCCAAGCCAGACATCTAAAGAAGTCTGTTCTTCTTCAGCCACCTCCCCCGTCGTTGACGATTCACTCAGACGCCTCAAAGGAGGGATGGGGAGGTCACTCTCATCGGAAAAAAGTCCAGGGGACTTGGTCCAAGCTATTCAGGACCTTTCATATAAACTTTCTAGAAGCTATGGCAGTGCTCCTTACCTTAAAGAAAGTCTCCCCGCGTCACTCGATCCACATAAGATTGGTGACAGACAGCGAGGTGGTTGTGAGATGCTTGAATCGACAAGGGTCGAGGTCACCACCTCTCAACCAAGTGATGTTAGCCATTTTCCGATTGGCGGAAAAGAAGAAGTGGTACCTGTCGGCAGTTCACCTTCAAGGAGTCCGCAATGTGACAGCGGACGCTCTATCCAGGTTCACACCGATAGAGTCGGAATGGTCCTTAGACGCAGGATCATTTTCCTTCATTCTGAATCAAGTCCCAGAACTGCAAATAGACCTCTTTGCGACGAAAGACAACAAGAAGTTGCCCCTGTACGTGTCCCCGTACGAGGACCCCTTAGCGGAAGCAGTGGACGCAATGTCCCTCGACTGGAACAGATGGTCCAGGATTTATCTGTTCCCTCCTCACAACCTTCTGTTGAGGGTCCTCAACAAACTGAGATCCTTCAAGGGGGTAGCGGCAATAGTGGCCCACAAGTGGGCGAACAGCATGTGGTTCCCCTTGGCGTTGGAACTACAGATGAAGTTCGTGCCGCTACCACATCCAGTTCTGACCCAGCGAGTCCAGAAGTCGACTGTCTGCGCTTCATTACAGAAAACCCAGACCCTGCAGCTCATGATTTTCTCGCCCTAGCGGTGAGAAAGCGCTTCGGGATTTCGAAAGCCAGCATAGACTTCCTAGAGGAATACAAGTGCAAATCGACTAGAAGGCAATATGAGTCATCTTGGAGAAAATGGGTGGCCTTTGTAAAGGCAAAGAATCCGCAGGAGATCTCAACAGATTTCTGCTTATCTTTCTTCATCCACCTCCATGGCCAAGGATTGGCAGCTAACACGATTTCAGTGTGTAAATCGGCTTTGATGAGACCCATTTTATTTGCCTTCCAGATCGACCTAGGTAACGAGATCTTTAATAAAGTTCCGAAAGCCTGCGCTAGGCTCAGACCTTCAGCACCTCCAAAGCCCATCTCATGGTCTTTAGACAAAGTTCTTCATTTCGCCTCCTTGTTGAGCAATGAAGAATGTGCGTTAAAGGATTTGACGCAAAAAGTTATTTTCCTATTTGCACTCGCGTCCGGGGCCAGGGTTAGTGAGATCGTAGCCCTCTCGAGAGAGGCAGGTCGTGTTCAGTTCCTGGATGGGGGGGAGCTGAACCTGTTTCCGGATCCTACGTTTCTCGCCAAGAATGAGTTACCCACCAACAGGTGGGGTCCCTGGAGAATCTGCCCTCTGAAAGAAGATGCATCTCTATGTCCAGTAGAATGCCTAAAGGTCTATCTTCGTAGAACTTCAGACTTCAAGGGTAGTCAACTATTCAGGGGAGAAACATCAGGCTCAAATTTATCTCTGAATCAACTCAGAGCGAAAATGACATATTTTATTCGCAGAGCGGATCCTGACAGTACACCCGCAGGTCACGATCCGAGGAAAGTTGCCTCATCCCTAAATTTCTTTAATTGTATGGATTTTGAACATCTCCGTTCATACACGGGCTGGAAGTCTTCCAGGGTGTTCTTTCGCCACTATGCGAAGCAAGTAGAGGAACTTAAGAGATCTGTGGTAGCAGTGGGTCGTGTAGTTAACCCTACTGTTTAACTCTGCGAGGAACAGTGGTCTTAATTGGGACGATTAAGTCCAGGGTGAGTGTGTAGGTACATACTGTACTACAAACTAAATAAGGGCACCAAGTGCCCATATAGACTGTTCCTTCTTTCAAAGGTGAACCTTGCATAAGTTCAGACATGTGTGCCAAGCGTTTCTAACGCTAATGTGATTGATTTGTAATACAGATTTTTTATGACTTGATACCTTGGTATCTCATTAAAGTGGTGTTTAATGGTTTTTCTTTCAGATAAACAAGTTCTGTTTACTATCATACTTATGCTTAAAGTTTTGGGTTACCCTCTTTTATATAAATATATATATTTGTTGTTAACCTGTCTGTTTATTATCTGTCAATAAACTTGTTCTTGAGAACCTTGCGTCTCTTTCACCTGTGTCAATTTATTGGTATAATTGAGCATTTTAATTCTATGTATCTTATCTGGGATAATTCTGATAGAATTGTTCTGTTTTGCAAGCTATGTTGCATTGGTTTATGTAAGTCCCCTAATGGGAGGACTCCGTCCCATAAAGGGACGAGGGCGGTTTTATTAGTTTCTTCCTATGCGGATATAAACCTTTGTCCAATACAAGTATTGTGCGGATTACTGGTCAATATTTTGACGCAGCGGTTCTATACAAACTATGCTTTACTTAATATAGGGCGAGACCACTATATTAGCTTGCCTGGTATTCATACATAGATATATGTACTCTTCGAGACTTTCCAGAGTCTAGTAGGACTCTTCCCTGTAGGGGGCAGGAAGCTCTAACATAGTTTATAGTTAGTTGAAAAGATGTATAACGGTAACATCTTAGGTCTCTAGGTCTAGTCGACCGGGAATAAATATCTCCGGGGAGTACGGCACGTTCTGAGAATCCACAGATACAGTAATGCTCTGGTACACTTCCATCAGGACGACATGGCTTGAGCCCAAAAAACGGATTTTGAGCGAAGCGAAAAATCTATTTTTGGGTGAGATAGCCATGTCGTCCTGATGGACCCGCCCTTGCCTTTCTAAGAAAGGGCTGTAGGACCCCTCCCTACATACAGTATCTGTAGCACCTCGTGTACGCTACAAGGAATACAGATGGCGCCAGGATTGGCGCCAGGCACGCATACGAATCGGGGGATAGGGAAGCCTTGGGAGCGGCTCCCCTTTTTCTTTCCCGAATTCGTATCTCGTCAATCTCCCTCCTACGAGACGAATCTCTATTCAGGTCGTAGATTGCCATGTGACGTGTCTAGAATACGTCCTCTGATATGTCGCGATATCCCTTTCACGAGGGATACTCGCTCCAGGAGTTAGAATTCTGGTACCTTAAGGCAAATTCTCTGGGAATATCGCCGTAGTTGTAATATACCCTAGGAAGCTACCCTATAGGAACTTCCATCAGGACGACATGGCTATCTCACCCAAAAATAGATTTTTCGCTTCGCTCAAAATCCGTTATATATATATATATATATATAAACATTAGCAGATGCACACGTTCCTAGTACACTGATGGATAAAGGCCCTACATA
>NC_090725.1:222464985-222469985 GCF_036898095.1 Palaemon carinicauda | reverse complement strand
TTGGGCGAAGCATTTGGAAACTTCGCTCAGTAAAAGATACAGTTCATTAAGCATGATTTTAGAGAATTTATGCTATATTTTCTTATCAAAATATCAGCTTGATTATTATAAAAAAAAAATACCCAATAATCTTTAATTACAATAATAAAAAAAAAAATCAATATTTAATAAGTCTGACTTTTTAGCCAGTATAGTTATGTTTTTCACGTAAAGAACGCATCGTGGTGTAACTGGACATCAACTGGCAGTCTCACGATGGCACTGTCACAGCTACCAGATAAATGTAACACTAAATAAGCTTGTTTCACCAGATTCTCAAAAAAAAAGAGAGAAAAAAATATATAGATATTACCAATCGTGTTTTACATCAACGATACAACTGTTTATAGATGGCTAAAGATACAATGGAGGAGATAAATTGGAAAGCTACCCAGGGAGGCTGGTTACCCCGTTGCTGCACAACCGCAGACAACGAAGAGTTATAAGCCAATAGCATAGGCCTAGACTCCAGAACCATCCTATCATCCTCCTCATCACTATTAATATTATCATTATTATTATTATTATTATTATTATTATTATTCAAGATACGTTGTTATTGTCTTTCTGTAGAATCTGTACATGACACGTGTGCAGAATATGTATTACCTGATTATACTCTTCCGTTCGTAAAGGTAAACATCGAAAGGTGAATTAATTGTATATCTAATAACGGAGATAACTCACCACCTCTCTTATTTATCTATCAATTATTTATTTTTCCTCAAACTGAAGAAATATATTGGGCGACTAGAATTATATAAGTAGCTTTGTCTATGGACTAAACTATGACTTGTAATAATTTACTGCAAGTTTTGAAATCACGATCCCAACTAACGTTTGTTTTATACACAAAACGACATAAGCAAAAAAAAAAAAAAAAAAAAAAAGGAATAACTTAGAAAATCTATCCCAAATGAATAAGTTTTTATCATATGGCTATAGGGCTCTGGTTAAACTGTTCTCCACCTAGACGCCCTCTTTCTCAGTTTGAATCCCTCTATCTAGACAGACAGCTCAAAGACTAGTCTCACTGGCTCTCACGGAGTCACGTTGACAAAGGGATTCATGCTACAATAACATTATTTTTTTTTTGGTCTGAAATATCATTTTAGCATAAACTGGTTTTTTAACAATCTAACAAGTAATTGTTTACAATACCACGCTCTCAATTTGCTCCAAAATAATGCAATCCTGCAGTTCTCATCTTCTTGCAGAGTAATTAGGTGGTTATTTAAATTCTGGGAAAGCAATAATTAGCAAGATATGTTGAGGAAGGGGGGAGGGGTAATATAAAGAAAATAGCTCAGTTTCCTCACTAAACGACTTGGAACTGACATATCATCATAGTCAACCAAACAGAATTCGTGATGTCAGCGTACATAAACAGAAGTTCGTGAGGCTAGCGCACATTTGATATTCTGTATATTCAAAATATACTTAATTAAAAATGGAATAATTACTCAAAAGTGTCCATAAATTATGCAATTTACAAATAGTGACACTTTTGAGTAATCACTCGATTTTTTATTAAGTATATTTTGAATATACAGTATATCAAATGTAAGCTGGCATCACAAACTTCTGTTTATGTACGCTGGCATCACGAATTCTGTTTGGTTGACTATGTTGGCATGTCAGTTCCAAGACGTTTAGTGAGGAAACCGAGCTATTTTCTTTTTATAACCCCTTGCCCCTTCCTCAACATATCTTGCTAATTATTTCTTCCCCAGAATTTAAATAACCACCTAATTACTGTGCAAGAAGATGAAAACTGCAGGATTGCATTATATTGGAGTAAATGGAGAGCTTGGTGTTGTAAACAATTACCATCTAACATTATTCAATGATAAAATTATCCATAACAAGTGACCAACGTTGTATCATACATACATATGTTTACAAGGTGAAATATAATATTTTATACTAAGTGGCAACTTGAGAACACCTCTCCGAAGCAAAAACAAATAAGAATCACCAATTTTGCTTCATAATGTAGAATTTATTCCTTAGAATCAGGCTGTTTAATCTCATTTACAGCTCTTTTGATTATTTCATCAGTTTTGAAAAATCAATAAAAAAAAATATTATTTACAAATTTTTATTTTGAGCATTTCCGTAATATATTTATTGTGAAAGGTTGTACCAAGGTATATGGAGATATTCTATATACCTTGGGTTGTACATGTAGCATGTGTATGTACACCGCAATATTAGATAATCAAAAAGGAGTAGGCCTCCATTATGCCTTTCAAGGTAACTATTATGTATGTGTTTCAGACTTGTTTCTATAAATGCGAAAACATTCCTCTTCTGGTCAACATATCTATTGTTTATACAATCTCACGTTTATAATGAAAACATTCAGTAAAATCTCTTACGAATAGGAAGATACAAGTCAGGTAAGACTCTAAAATACAACATATTAAAGATACAAGTATGCATGGACTCTTATCATTTTCGATTGAATATCAGTTATAATGTTTAGATTTCCCCACGGCCCTGATAATTATCACTCTCAGAGACACTGAAAATGGATGAACGGTAAAGGGCTAGATTCCTTGTCTTTTTTTATTCAAGTCACTTGAACACTGACACATAAGAGTACAAAGCAGGTCCACAGCATTGCTTGGACATTCTTATATTGCAGTTTGTGTTGCAGAGGGATCTCACCACTCCCAGAATGGCTACTGGCCCAGGAATACAGATATGTTTTGTGGTGATAGGGTGCAATAATCCTGGTTTTTGAAGTAGGTTTGGCTCAATGTCCTACTGATGTCCTACACCAAACTCTCACTTGGACCTTTTCGCTTAATATATGCTGCTTGAATGCACCAGTGATTGGAGGAAGTTTTTAACTTCAAACTATATATACATAAAATAGGCACCAACTGAGAACTAGGATGTTGCTGATGTGCAACTTATTTGATTTATAAGCGCCATAAACAAACCTTTCTAAAGCTGACATCTACTTCTCGGTCAATTGGTAGGTTTTAGACAGCTCTGATATCTTTTGAAACTAGACTACTGTACAAACTCAACCATGTGACTTTGTCAAAACCAGAAAACCGACCTGTGTTGTTTGTGCTAGTAAATGCATGAAATATGGCAGTCTTTCCACGAGATTAAGCAAGAATATTCCGAATTAGACCATCTACCGTACCCCCAAATTCATGGTCATGGAGGTATTCATCAGCTGGACAATACTTTCTTATAAGTCGAGCAAAGATACCAATATATGGGGAAAATATGGTCCGTTCTCTATCAGGCGGAGTGTGACGTGGTGAATCAGTAATGTGTCTGTCTTTATAGCTGTTGTCAAAATGCATTCTCCTATTGGCCTTTGTCTGGACTGCAGAATAAACGTGTCAGGGGTTTTATAACTCAATTATTGATTCTTAAAATGACAAATAAAAAATTATTATCAATTGAATGCCTCGTAACATACTAGCAATTAGCTACAATGGTGAAAATAGGTTGATTTCAATTCAAAGTACAACAAACCTGAATTCGACAGGTATAAGTACAGAAGAATTGTCATTGACTTTTATCTTTCTTCGTGGCCAAGTGGTTAAGTCACTGTCTATACAAGTTTGCCAGACCAGGGTTCGACTCCCGGCCGGTCAAAAGCTCTCGTCTTTGTATTATTTTGTCTGGGGCTCTGATCCCAAGGTCGTTAAGAGAATCCAGACATTAATGTATCCAAAAAAAGAAAAGAAAAATATAACGCTTAACTGAATATGGAAAACATGTCTAAATGTGCAAAATTTATTATTAAATGAATGCCAAGTAACAAACTACCAGTTAGCTACGATGGTGAAGATGGGTTGATTTCAATTTTAAGTACAAAAAACATGAATTCGACAGGTATAAGTACATAAGAATTGGCATTGACTTTTATCTTTCTTCGTGGCCAAGTGGTTAAGTCACTGTCTATACAAGTTTGCAAGACCAGGGTTCAACTCCAGGCCGGTCACAAGCTCTTGTCTTTGTTTGATTTCGTCTGGGGCTCTGATCCCGAGGTCGTTAAGGGAATCCAGACATTAATGTATCATATATATATATATATATATATATATATATATATATATATATATATATATATATATATATGGCTTATTTGAATATGAAAAAAACACGTCTAAAAGTAAAAAATTTATCATATATATATATATATATATATATATATATATATATATATATATATATATATATATATATATATATATATATATATATACAGTATATCCCTGTTGCAGAAACTGGTCACTTTGAACCGACTTTCTGCATATTAAACAGTCTGGATTCAACGACTGCATCACTAAATGCCATCTTAAATTAAGCGTACTCCTATGTGAAAAACCAAACCTTTGCTTGTTGAGGAGTCCCAGATTGATCTTGCTTCTGATGTTATGATGCAGTGCCAATGCCGAACCAACTGGTTGTGGATTTTCTTTTGATTGGTGTAGCCTGATGGTAATGTAGCCTTGGCTTGTAATCCACCTTTCTGTGTGCCTTGAAACCTTATATGAAATCCTGGCTCATAATCAGGGCAATGCTGATATTGATACCAGTTACAGCTTCTATAGCCAGGTACTTATCAGGTATGGCCTGAGTCTATCTTTTGATGCTAAGCAATTCTCCTCAGCAACACCATTGCATATTGAGCAGCCTTGGACATAGAGGTGGTTTGGTTATACAGTACTGTCGATTTTCTGCAGTAATTTAAAAGTTCAGTTTTTAAAAATGGTAGTTCATCAGAGATATTTTTTTTTCTAATTAAGTGGTGAATGGTGTGCTATAACATCCCCAAGCAAGTTACTGTATACACTCAACATCATGCCTGGAGAAGTAGAGCTTTTGTCTTGTTCTTATATCAACTAAATTTGTTATTTCCTCAACTTCCTTCTTGAATTGGATGTAATTGTGTTGGCTTTGTGTAATTAGTTATTTCTCTTGTA
>NC_090725.1:222457485-222459985 GCF_036898095.1 Palaemon carinicauda | reverse complement strand
TGTATGAGGTTTTACGTAAGGTTCATAAGAGGCAAACTTAAGAGACCAAAGAATTTTAGCTACACTTCAAGTTATTGGTTTAATTTCCTGAGACTGGTTAGCCTGTTCAAATGCTATCCAAAGATGAAAATTCCCATGATAAGGAGATGTAAATCTCCTTCATTTGAAACACCCGTCTCACGGAGAGAAGTTTCTCTTCCCGTAGGAAAACTAAAATATCCATATTCAATAGAACAATGGCCTCAAGTGGAGCAATGTTTCTTACACGGCACCAATCTCAGACGAGCGACCACTTTTACTTGTAGACTACTGTGGAGGATTTACAAAGATACCCAGATAATTACTTTACACTTGCTTTAGAATAATTTTTCTCTCAAAAGAGATATAGGAAAATCTTCATCTACACATAGATTGATAAAACATTGCTGTGAGAAACTTCTTGACATGTGACTGTTGTATAAGCATTGGTCAATCTGGTAGGCATCTAGGCACGTCTACGAGAAGACTTTGAAGCTTTTGATACCAATCTGCATGAAGCCACTATGGGGAGCCTAACATTACTTGAAGAACCCTGGATGGAGGTGGAATGGGGAAATGTGTTCATATATAGGTTCTCTCAAGGGGGCTGGAACGTATCTTGCGTCCCAGTTGACGTGCCTGGGACCAGTGAGCAATATACTTCCAGCTTTTTGTTCAGGAGAGTGGTAAATGCCTCAATGACTGGGAAACCCCACAAAGTCCGGAGTTCCCTCGTCACTAGAGTATTCAAAGAATATTCCGACCCAGCTAATTTGCCTAGTTGACTCTGATTGTCTGTTGTCAAATTCCGCTTCCCCGGAATGGGACGGTCTGAATTGTGTACTGCATGAGCCAATGCCTACAGATACATCTTGACAGCCCGTTGGTAAAGTATCCGTGACACCGAACCTCCTCGCTTATTGATGTAAGTTCTCTTGAAATTTGTACTGTCGTACATAAATACCGAAGTTCTAAATCCATAGGATTTGTCTTGACTTTGATGTTGCCTGTAACCCTCTCACTCAATATTATTATTGAGTTTTTATATAGATTGATTGCAAAACGTTGATGCCAATAGATACTATAATGATCTCTTACTTTTGACAGTACAATATGTACCCATCATATCTGGTTTGGACTTGAAAAACAAACATGTTGCTGTAACAAACTATGCTACTCGCTCTGCATGGGCCCATCTAGTAAGGATATTCATTTTGCCCCTTAGAGATCTATCTAATAAGATGTCAGACGCTAACAAATTCAGAGTATGGTCGGTTTTTAGTCCATGAAACATGTTTCACGCACCGCCGGGAAAAATACTTTCATCGTTAGTTCTTACATAACTACATATTTCTCATTTATAGTTTTAGGTGTCATGCTTGGTTCAATTTCACTTTTGAAAACACCCAGTTGAGATGTTCAATTGCAGGGATAAATCGGTATACTGATAAAGTCTTATGGAATTGACCTTATTATTTCATTGTTCCATATTAAGTCAATTGCTCCGTTATACGGTCTTCGATAACTGACTGTCATCTTGCCTTGAAAGGCTAAAACTTTGTCTGCTAATTCGCTTGGTTGATTGCCTCAGCTGATAGAGGATTTTTACATTATTTTGATTAATTATTGTAAACAGTAATTTCCACTATGAAGTATCTGGTTTGAAGTTAAATGTAAAAGAAATTCTTTTTAATATATGATATTAAATTCTACAAAGTATCGTAGAATTTTATTCCTTTCGTCACGGACATGGGGAAGGATTTTCCTAATGCTGTAGTTTAATTGGTGCTAAATAAGAGTTTCATACCGGATAAAAGGTATTTAGGCTAGTTATTTGGCCAACATATATGAATTTCAGCCTTTCATATTTGCAATGTTATTTATTTTATTCATATAACGTTCTTATTTACATTATTATGTTTTTATGCTATTTACTTCTTATATATTTTTCCTTATTTTTCTATTCTTTCACAAAGGCCTGCTTTCCCTGAAAAGACCTTCGACTTTCTAACATTCTGCTATTTAAATCAAAGTTGTAAGCTTTGGAGGGAAATAATAATAATAATAATAATAATAATAATAATAATAATAATAATAATAATAATAATAATAATAATAATAATAATAATAATAATAATAATAATAATATAAATTAGAACTTGTTTAATGTTTCCTCCTCTGCTATACGGATAAGTATTTCACTTCTTCTTGGTATAGTTCTGACCTCATTATCCTTTTTAATCTGAAACGGATGTGGTTATCTAGTGAATAACGTTTCTGATTCACGATTCGTGTGTCAAAAGTTTGAATCCTGCTCGTGGTATGAAAAAGTTTTTCTCAAGTTCTCACAACCTCATCTTCCCTGTAAGCTAAAGATGAAAGTTTTGGCAGGGCGAAAGGTCTGCTTGCTGAGTAATATGCATTCATTGCCGATCCTTTCCCTGTCCGAGCTTGAGCGAACATGGGGAATGGGTACTGATCA
>NC_090725.1:222452485-222454985 GCF_036898095.1 Palaemon carinicauda | reverse complement strand
ACTAGACTACTACACTGGCGAGTCAGAAACACAGTTTTCCCAAATAGACTCATTAAATTAAGGACTAGCGTAGTTGTAATCCTAATTACATATTGATCATAGTGGAAAATCGAGACAGATTTAATTGCCAATTAATAAGCCTTTGAAGATATTTTCCCGATATAATCGTATTTCGAGAGTTAGCAATACAAAGGTGTTTCAGATGATTGTGTTTACAAAAGAAATGTGCATTAATTCAAGCTCGTTCAGATGGCGACAACAACTAAAAGATTAATGTGCACTAACGTGTTGAAAATCGTATTTATGTTTTCGTGTTTAACATTCATATATCATATTGTCAAAAAAATATGCATAAAGCAAGTTGGAAATTTAACTATTTACAGGTAGATTAATCCAAAAGAATACTATAGTTTCATCATACACTCACACACATATACACGTGCACACACGCAAACATACATACATATATATATATATATATATATATATATATATATATATGTATATATATATATATATATATATATATATATATATATATATATATATATATAAGTATTTATATGTATATATATATGTATATATATATATATATATATATATATATATATATATATATATATATATATATATGTGTGTGTGTGTGTGTGTGTGTTTGTGTGTGTGTGTGTGTGATGATGATGCTCGGTGTAATTCACGAACGACACACAATTAATGTCTCCAGTAAACAATAAATAGAATCCCGGTGGTAGAGTGAGGCATCTATTCATGGAATTAGATTAAATGTATACAGTAGTTCCTAATGCCAATTAGGAAGTTCTTGGTTTTTCTGTGAGGTCGCTCGTCGCACCTTCGCTCATGTGAGAGTTTGGATCCTAACTGAATTTGTACAATGGATTTGCTAAGCGTGTTCTTTCGTTTACTTGGACTAGTTCCGGGGATAACTCAATCGATTAAGGGATCATTCAAGTGATCTCTTCGGTCTATACTCATATTTTTTTGTCAAAAGATCGGTATGAAAGCTTCATATGCTCCTAGATTTCGCCAAGCATTTTTAAAGACCTTTTATCTGCAAAAATACTATCTTACTCTGAATCACGTTCATTATGAAATGCTCTCTTTCTAACCTTTTAACCAATCCGATAAAATCTGGATATAAATTCCCGAACTACATCAATTAGTCTTTAACGACATCTTATCACCTTAGTTTTTTGTCGGTGTTGTTGAAGCTGACTATGTTTAATGCAGCCAGGTGCTGGGCAGGGTATGTTGCTCATGCTAACAATGAAATATGAGGCAAGCAGTTTTCTACACCTCTCTCTCTTCTTCTTCTTCCTCCTCCTCCTCCTCTTCGTCTTATTCTTGCCCCTCCTTACCCTTTTCACCTCTTTGCACCGAACCATATCCGTAATGTATTTCGCTCACTACTTAACATTTTAACCCCTCTCTGTCTCTGTCAGCTATTACAAACCTTATACAGTAGATTAGCCGTACAGACAGACAGACAGACAGATAGACAAACACACACATAAATATGTATGTATCTCTATTTAAGTATATATATATATATATATATATATATATATATATATATATATATATATATATATATATATATATATATATATATATATATATATATATATATATATATATATATATATATATATATATACTTATATAGAGATACATACATATTTTACTGAATTAGAGCTATATGTCCACAATCCTAGGACCATATCATAAAGTCAGTAAATGACAAAAAGACTAAGTTTAATACACCTCTTTTTTAAGTAACAAGTTTTTGCATATCACAATTTAAATCCCCTTTGTTTTGCTAAAATAAATGTATTAGATACAACCACTTTTTTTTTTAATCGGAGTGATAAGCTCCATTAATACAGTATATAGTTGCACATACTGTGCGTGCAGTTAATTCTAATAGTCAGGCCTTCTGCATCATGCGGCTTAATACTACACTGTATTCCAGAAGTTTTATTCCAGCTGTGACTAAGTTGTGGAATGATCATCCTAACGATGTAGTTGAATCTGTAGAGCTTAATGAGCTAAAACTTGTAGTAAATGTTTTTATGTTGAACAGGCTTACATAAGTCTTTTTAGTTTATATATGAAAGACCTGTTTTAATGTTGTTAATGTTTTTATATTTTTTCTTATATTTGTTAATTTCTTCTTACAGCTTTAATTAATTTCCTTATTTCCTTTCCTCACTGGGCTCTTTTACCCTGTTGGAGCCGTTGGGCTCATAGCACTTTGCTTTTCCAACTAAGGTCGCAGCTTAACATAAAATAATAATAATAATAACAATAATAATAATAATAATAATAATAATAATAATAATAATAATAATAATATGGATTTCCTTTATACCAGCTAGGGTCGGAAGATATCATATTAGCCGGCATCCAAATGCTTTCTTATGCAATGAATTATAAACATCATTTATGAATAAGAATGATATACATTCCTGTCTGTTGTAAA
>NC_090725.1:222444985-222447485 GCF_036898095.1 Palaemon carinicauda | reverse complement strand
TTAACGAAAAGGGTCTCTGCTAGATTTGGCCAGTCGTGTCTATCTTGAGCTTTTAAATCAATATTTCTCCATTTATCATTAAATTTTTCACGCTTTATAGTCCCAAGTCTTGTAGGCCTGGGTGATCCAATTCTTGTAATGCCTGGTGGAGCCTAGTTGGAATTTTGGTGAACTCATCACCCTTAGGGAGAGTGAAGAGCATGCCCAAACTATCTCCATCTACCCTTCATTATGATCTCATCCACATATGGCACTAGAGTAATCTCTCTTATAGTTTCATTTCAAATCCTGTCCTACCATATATTTCGAAATATTTTTCTTAGGGCTCTGTTCTCAAACGTAAAAATCCTGTTGGATATTGTTTCCTTGTCATACCACGAATCATTTCCCTATAGTAACAACGATCTCACTAAATTGATATATAGCCGGATTTTCTTATTTAATTACAAGAGATTTGATTTACAAATTTTACTTAACGTAGCCATTATGGGCCTTTTGTTAGTCTTTTATTTAAAAAGAATTGTAAATATCCTGTAATATTGATCATAGTTCCAAAATAGTTAACTGATTCCACATCAATAATTCTTTCTCCTTCCAATGATATTTCATATTCCATTGCTTATTCCGTTCTCATCATCTTATTCATTCTTGTGTTTATTTTAAACACAACCTCATGTGACATTTCATGCATTCTCGTAAGTAAGTTTTGCAAGTAAATGGAAGTTCTGCTAATAACGACAGCTTCATCAACACACTCTAGGTCAGCTAATATCCTGTTACTAACCTAGTCCAATCCCCAACTTTTCTATGCAATACAATAACCATGAGGAGGATAAACAACATAAGTGACAACACATTCCCTTGGAGTACTTTAATTTTCACTGGAAATTCATTTCATAGGACTCCACGGACAGTAACTTTGCTCTTACAATACTCATGAACAGAGTTAATCAAATTTACATATTTAAGAGGAACTCTGTAATAATAATGGACTCTCCACAAAATTTGACGGTACACACTATCAATGGCCTTTTCATAGTCCATAAATGACATAAAAAGTGGATTTCTATATTCTACACATAGCTGTACCACATGTCTTAAAATAGAAATTAAGTCATTATAAATTCTATTTTTCTAAATCCTGCTAGTTCAGCTTTTCATAAATCTTTCTCTCTAGTCTCTTTAGATTGTGCAAACTACTGTATATATTTCCATGACAACTGACGTAAGTGTGATGCTTCTGCATTTACTGCAATCCGCCAGATCTTAGTTTTCCATTTTCACCATCACTCCTAGGTCCTTTTCATTAGGTTTAGATTCTTATCCACATTCTATAAAATATTTTGTAACTATTCCAGAAGTCACTTCATTTGCAGTCAATATCATCTCAGCAGTTATTCCATCGTATCAAGGGGCTTTCCATCTACATAGATTTTTAATGATAGCTTTGGCGTCATATACACTGAATTCATTAATGGGCACATCAAGATCTTCTTTAGCTTATGGTAAATGAATCAAATCATTCCCTTCATATATCCTATTCGTGACCTCACTAAACTGTTGCATATAACGTTTCCTGTGTTCATCTTCTGTTGTTTTAACAGATCCATCCCTTTTTTATGATAGATCTGTGCTTCTTCTTTTTCCCGCAGTAGAGAGTTCATTAATAATTCTATGAGTGATTATTACACCACAGCCACTCCCTGAATTCATAGCGTTGTCAGTATCATCTGCTTTCTTGTCTAAATTTTCTCCCAAGTCATTCCTAGCTTTTCTTTTGAATTCACTATCAATGCTGGAATACTTAGTATGTTCTATATAGTAGTTTTCATTTCCTAAAATCTTTCAACAATCAATTTCTATCTTTTTCTCCTTTCTATAGTATCTCTTGTATCATTTGATATAATTGGTTTTCTTCTTGTAATTGCATGTCCCAAAACTTCACCACCAACTGACTGATATATGTTCTTAATATCACATCATTCTTCACTAATAGTCTGTTCTCAATCCCTTAAATGTCTAACACTGCAAATAGAATTCTACATTCAATAGCAAGGGTTTCTCTGTGCTCATCTTATAGAACTTTAGCTATATCAATCCTAGGTATTCTATCTACATATCTGTTGGGTGAATCAAATTTCAATTTCAGTGTGGCAAAGAGGAGGTGGTGATCACTACCAATATTTGCATCTCTATAGCTTCTTACATTTCTTTGAGTCCTCCTTCTCTCTTTATTAATTACTATGTGATGTATCTGATTTTTTTTTTAATTGCCACATGCAAAACTCTATGTATATTTATGGATGTTCTTGAGTACCCCCAATAACAAGATTGCTTGTTGAACAAAAGCTTGTGAAATGCACCCTATTGTCATTTGCAACTTCGCCAAGACCCTCAACACCCATCACATTACCTATACATTGATTATTCCTTAAAACTTTACCATTGAAGTTACCAATCACTATTTTCATATCTCTCTGGGATCTCATCTATTATCATC
>NC_090725.1:222427485-222429985 GCF_036898095.1 Palaemon carinicauda | reverse complement strand
AAAGCTAAAAAAGGGACACATGAAAATTAATGGATATTTTCGAGAAATAAAATGAGTTATTGAAGCTAGAAGACGGAAATGTTTTTTTCATTGCCCTAGAACATGTAAAAGTACAAAGAATGCCTGCTCTTACAATGTATGATATATGTACATTTTAATTATGTTCATCTACACAAATCCAGCTACAATAAATTATTCATGTAATCACTATGAGCTTTCTAAGCAAATAAAATTACTTGCGACTCGAGCAGTTTTTGGGTGAAGGTCTTTACACTTACAAATGCTTAAATTTTTCTGCGATATCTTAGTAACCATTAAGGCTAAGGAAAAAAAATATACACAAATAGAAATAGAAGGTGAAACAAATTTTCTTTGTATTCCTGCACTAACGTCAATGACGATTCCACAATCAATTGAGCAATGGAGCCTGGAAGACATAAATGTTATTTCTATGTTAAAAGTATAAAATATCATATATATATTCAAATATAAATTTGATTACTTATACAAATAGCATGCGAAATTATAACGATTTCCGTTCTAATGATGTAGAATAAGTATACTTTTCAAATATTTACCCGTGCACAAACCTGCCTATAATTTTTTTTCTTCAGATGTAACCAATAACGCTACAAAAATAAAGGTAGCACGAGAAAGATGATTAAATCTCCGGTATATTTCCAGAATTCCAAAATAGAATCAATAAGTTTTCCTACTAAAAAATGAGCATTGGAGGCTGAAAGACAAACAAAAATTATTGCCTATCATGATAAAAGTTTTAAATTATTTTATAGAATTTTATGGGTCAAGCGAATTGAGGAACTACACATTCAAATTGTGTACATGAAATAAATATAAGAAATGCAGTGCAATATTTTTTTAATCATGTATATATATATATATATATATATATATATATATATATATATATATATATATATATATATATAAATATATATACATATGTATATATATATATATATATATATATATATATATATGTATATATATACATATATGTATATATATATACACACTCACACACACACACACATATATATATATATATATATATATATATATGTATATATATGTATGTATATATATGTATATATATATATATATATATATATATATATATATATATATATGCATATATATATACATATATATATATATATATATATATATATATATATATATATATATATATATACACGTACATAAGATTTTTATTTCCTCACATACAAATATTTCTAATAAACATTTAGCATATATGTTGTATTAGATATACCGGAATGTATGTTATTATGTTTAAAGGAACATAGTGGATATTATGTAGCATTTATATCATATTATGCGGGTGCTTATAATATTATTTTTATATGTTATATTACCTTTAGCCTGCCACTATTTACAGCTCCTCCAGCGTATTATGTAGATATTGATTATTTTTACTTATATGGCTTACGAACTTAAAAAATTGTTTAAGGGAAAATTTTGTTACTTATGTTTAACAGTGACAAAGAATGGGAAGAGGTGGTTCCCAGAAGCTGTTGTGCTTCTAATGATATGAGTGGAAACAAACCTCCTAGCACAGGTGCAGGTTGCACGCTGAACAGTTACACCATCTCTCCTTCCGGATCCCCTTTGACCTGCACCATCCACACATCTTGCACTGGTTCATACTCATGCATTGTAGACTGTGTTGAATATTCGTCCAATATATCCCTGCAGGCTCCGTGATATGGGGACGTATTGTGGAAGAGGTACTGGCTTGATGATGCTGCTGCCTCAGCTTTCTTCTCGGAGAGTCGGCGTCACTTTCAGGAGTCCTGGCCAACAAGGGGAAGGAGCATCAACTTAACCTTCATAGACAACATCTGCCTTGCAAGGCCACCTGTCAATGTCGAACCACAAAAGGACCTATACAAAATGCAGTGTGATTCCTTTGAAACACTTCTTCCATCTCTCCTAGTAGTACTTCCAGTACAAGGCGAAGGCATTGAATAGAGCCAATTGAGACAAGTAATGGCAAACTCTGCCTGCTTGCTGGTATGCCTCATGAACTAGTGGTACTTCAATATTTGGTCGAAATGATCAAGGCTATAAAGGAAAGTTTCGTAGTTGGAGATGTCCTTTGGATTATGCAACTTCAGCATTTCATGGGTGCGCTTCTGTCGAAGATCAGGACCCGCCACCTTGGCTTTGTGACTGTATGTTACCAGTTTCATACGGGTAACGTCCTTCCAGATAATATGAAAAATTTTGTCTTGTCTACAGTTGTATGTTACGTCATGAGGAAAACTCTTCCGGGCAAGGAGTTGCAGTCCCTTAGGACCAGCTCTGTGGAGCTGAAGACAACAACAGGTATGCACTTTAGTATTGTACAATTTCATGTAATTGTCTTTATCAGTACATGCATATATTCACTCGTAAGCTAATAGTCCCGCACTGATGGTTTACGAATTACCCACTTAAAAAAAGGCCGGTGTACCAT
>NC_090725.1:222419985-222422485 GCF_036898095.1 Palaemon carinicauda | reverse complement strand
TCGTTTCTCAATTCACTTAATCCAAAAATATTTAGATTACCCAGAATATACCTAAAGAATCTTTTTTTTTTCTTTTTTTTTGTGGGGGGGGGGGGGTGCATTTCTGGGACTAAATAGTAACTAGTGATGTATCTTCATCTACTCAGCTATACGTTTCACGTCGTAAATTCAAACACATGCTTCTATCAATCTAAATATTATTATTTTTTTTTTCAACAAAAGGAAATCAACAGAAAAAGTAAGGGGTAATGTTACATTTCATTGAAATGTAATCCAATTCTAATTGAGAATAATTCTGCTGCATGAAATATAATTAGAAATTTATTTTCTCCTCTACTTTTTGGCCGTTAAACTTAATTTCTATTTTCTTCATATGTAGATTTAGCACTAAACAAGACTCGTAATAAGAAAAAGAAAAAAGAAAATATTGAAAAACTTTAGCGAGAAGGTTTGGATTAACTAATAATATTATTATTTCCCCCTCACAATAACGATAAATTTCTGCTGTTTATATTACCACGACTGCAAAATAAAATTGATGTTATTTCGTCATTGCTCTTTTAAATATATTCAGTATGTGTGTGCATTGTACCAGTACAGTATTTTATTGGTAATTTAATAAAAAAAAGAAAAAAAAAGAAATAGGGTTATGATGCAAGAACGAAATTTCTAAAGCAGCAAGTACATGATAAATTTATCTTAAAGTTTACCACATATCACTGCTTGCACTCCACCGTTATGAGAGAAGAATAATGCAATTTCAGGGGCATATTAAAGTATTGAACCTTCCAAAGGAGAAATGCAATATAGACATCTAGAATATCGTGGCAAAGATAACCATTAAAAACCACACAAATGAAATGATGCCAGAGATAAAAGAAAAAAAAAGAAAAAAAAATATTGATACCTTTCATGTTTGCAGTCTACTTGTGTACAACACACTCTCAAATCAAGTCGGAAGGGAATGGGACATTATCTTTGAGCCCATTTAGAAATGTGCTATTTGCTCTTTTGTTGACTATTCACTGAGAAATCATTAAGGTGTCCGGAATGTAAATATACCATACTGTAATTACATTATCCCTGTTCTCCGTGGTATGACTATTGCCAAAAATATCCGGGGACACATTATTTAACTCCAAGGCCTGTGCTCCTGCTATAAAGACCCGAAAGAAAAGTAAAGAACAAGAAAAGATGATAAAATCATATGATTTATATGCAAAGGTAAAAATAAATGTCATTAGAAAAGAGAAAATGGAGAGAAATGGAAGTTTATTGAGTAGATGAACGAGGTACGTATAGTGAATGGGAGAGCGGGAGGTTTATTGTATCATTATACGGCTGGAAATAATATGAACACAGAAAATATTAGCTAAAAACGAATCATATAGAATATGCTATAAATGTAATTACGACCACTAAGTTTCATAAAAAAGGTATATGTGGAATGGGCAAAATTACCAGGAAGATTTTGTATGTAAAGGAGGAAAGAAGGAGTCTGAATAAACCAATGTCGAAAAAATAAGATAAAAGTCTTAGCAAAGGATATCAGAATATGGATCATATTTTTCAGCTATATGAAAAAAGATAATTATAGAGTAGTATTATTGATTATATCAATTTCGACAAAACAAACTATTTGAGAGATGCATGACCTCGTTTGCACGAAATTATTAATTGCCATTAGAAAAAGGAAGTATAGTTTCATTCAATTTGAGAAATTATTTTTTAATGTTATTTAATATAAGATATTGCATGATGAATAGTATCTAAGGCAATGCAATATTTTACTTGATAAATATTCAATGAGATTTTTCATTAAGTGATTAGGTTTCAGGAGAAAATTCTTAAGTAAAAGAATAAATATTACTTACAATAACAATAAAATGTCCATTTTGTTGATGAAAAACCAGCGTTTGTGATTTTTTATCTTGCATCTATTGTTCACCTTCTCTATGGAGACTCAACGCCACACGAGGTTGTAAATCTTACAAAGTAAGCTTCCCTTAATGCCTGGAATGCATGGATATGGGAGTGTTTGTATGAATTGGAAACGTCCTGCAATGACAATACAACAAATAAATCCAATCTTACAGAAAAATTATAGCCTTCACGTCATCCACCTTTCTTTGGGAAGTAAAATTCTCAACGCTATAAAATCTTACCGTCATTCATTGATTCATGGCTATTTGTAAAGGAAGATGGGTAGGCATCTTAATTTACAATATAAAAGGGAACTTTTGTGATGAAATACTTCATGATCAAATAATAATATCCAGTATCTGTATCCATGTATCCAAAACTGTCCTTTATCCTTCCAGTTTTCTTACATTAAACCGAATTACAAGCACTTTAAAACAATGTAAATACATAAATCAGTATACATGCACAACCACCTTTTGTGCACATTACAAAATCACAAGTGTTTGCCAACTGTATGAACCTAGTGCAAAAAAAAAAAAAAAAAAAAAAAGAAATCGCAAAAGAATAATTAAAAAGA
>NC_090725.1:222407485-222409985 GCF_036898095.1 Palaemon carinicauda | reverse complement strand
CGGACCTATTTTATTTCAAAATCAGAAAATATTCCTGTATGTGTACAAAGAGATGCAGCCACTTTTTATGCAATATCATATGAATCGTAATCGACCCTATTTGACGGTGTATTCTATTCAGTACCGCCATTAGAGTCTTAGTAATTTCGTTTCACTTTCTTCAGTCTCCTTCTATTACTGTCCAATCTATTGCTGGTGCCTATTTCAATTTTTAACCCCTAGAAGTAGATCACAATATCTTTGAAACCTTTTGAGGACAATACTACATAAAAAGCACATTACAACTGCACAAAGAGAGAACAAGAGATCAGAAGAACTTGAAAGTTTAAAGAGAGGTTCTTTATTACAATTAACACAGAAATTCCTTGAATCTCTGTTTATGGCTAATGGAGTGGCTAGACTTACCATAGGGATAAAGAATTTGCTTCTGGTAAACTAGGAGCCGAATTTATCTTATAGAATATGATGATGATGGTCACCATTATCAGTATCATCAGAAGAACTATCGGTAAAATAGTAGTTGAAGTTGATATAATTTTCCTATATCCTCTTATGGTTAAACTTTCTCTCTTTCTACTTCCATTTTAAGACAAGTAAAATAAAAGAAAAATTCCGGCAAAACTTATAATATGCGTATCATATTCAGTGGCGATGGATGACAACACAATTGCCACAATTATTTCAAATCCGTTGAAAGAAAAAATAGCATAAAATTACACGAAAACCTTCAGACATAAAAAAGCAATCATGAATCTATTTCAATGGGTCATTTTCTGCAATCCGGATCAAATCTCATTGTTATGTTGTCTTCCTTCATTTTTATCGAGGAAATGAGTAGAGCAATTTTCCGTACGAAAATAGAAAATGTGTCCTTGGTATGTTGTATATAGAAATTCAATTAATAAAATTATTATTTTTTATCAAAAATAATAAAAATGTTATTATTAATATTATTATTATTATTATTATTATTATTATTATTATTATTATTATTATTATTATAATAATAATAATAATAATAATAATAATTATTATTATTATTATTATTATTATTATTATTATTAATATTATTATTTGATATTCTCATTATATGTTCTACCAACGTCCATTTTAAGATATTATTTAATTTGGTTTTCCTTTGTATCCATGTTGCTCTTTTGCTGTTTCTTAGTGGGAAACCAATCATTATTCTTTCCAAAGCTCTTTAAGTTGTAACTAGCTTATGTTCTAATGCTTTAGTGATGATCCATAAGGCTCCAAAGTTGCTATTGATAGGACCATCTGATTAAATATTTTTCTTTTTAGAGAAAGTGGCATTTTAATTTTCTATTTGTTAACCAAAATATCTCCATCACATGCTTATCCTTCGTTTAGTATGTGTATCATGTCATGGGGAAATATTAACTATCTGTCCTAAGTATGTATATTCATTAAAAATCTCTAGAGGTTCATCCTTAACTCCTATTTGTTATTTTTTAACATTATCATAGTTATGTTCATATTCATCATCAGTCCAGCGGTTATGCTTTCTCTATTCAAATGTTCTATCATCTTCTGCCATATCTTTCATGATTTTCTAAATAGAATAAGTCATCTACAAATCTTAGATTGCTAAGGTATTCCCCATTGAAAGTCATGGATAGAGGCAAAGCAGCAGGAGATGGCCTAACAAATGATTTGGTAAAAGATGGAGGAGATTTCATACAAATAAATGTCTGCAACAATGACCTATATCTTCAACAAGGAAAAACATTATCATTCATTATAGCGCAAATATAGACATAAAGGACCTGAAAAATTACCGCCCAATAAGTTTACACTCAGTAATATATGGAAATTATACAAAGCTCATTATAGACCAAATGAAAAGACAGGTAGACTTTAATCAGCCAAGAGAGCAGACAGGATTTCGAAGTGGACATCAAAAAGAAAGAAAAAAATGACCATATCCATATAATTAACCAGCTACTGAAAAAATGACAAACCACTATGTATGACATTTAAAGACTAGGAAAAAATCTTTCGATTCTCTCAAAGCTTTAGTAGTAATGAAAGCCCATCAAAGACATGGAATAGATGATGCTTATGTTAGAAAACTTGAAGATACAGGTAGCACAACTTTCCAAAAACTACATAAATTAGTGAGAAAACTCCAATTGAGGAATAAAGTTACAGCAGGAGATCCTATCTCTCTTAAATTATTCACAACATGATATGAAGTTTTTAGGAATTTGGATAGAGAAAACGTAGGAATTAACATTAATGCTTTCTTTACTTTTTATACATTTACGTTAGGTACCGACTCGTGTTCCTACCTTATCACCATAGTTTAAAACCAAAGACAGATAACATGAATAACAATAGATACACCAGATAATCGTTTTCTATACAGTAGAAATTAGACGAGATTAAAAATATAAATATCATTATAAGATCGAAGATAACATTGGAAGTGAAAAATAAATCGAAAGTAAAATCATAGTACGTTTAGAAAACTGAG
>NC_090725.1:222392485-222399985 GCF_036898095.1 Palaemon carinicauda | reverse complement strand
GAGAACTATCAATCGAAATTCGTGTAGGAGAGTACATTACCAGTTTCGTGTATAAACGAATTGCAATGGGCAATTACCCATACGTACTGTACATTAGACGACTAATGAATTCTCATCTATGCAGATATTTACTTTGCAATGCCTAATCATATGCAGTTTTGAGATGGCTATACTACATATCATACATAGACTAAAACCAGAGAACATGTCTGGGTATGCAAATAACAACCAAGGAAAGGTGGTAGTTCTTAGCACGATGACTTTAAGAAGAAGCAATGATTGCTAATCCCCAATCAGAGAAGAGGAAGTCGTAATCAGTAATTGAGGGCAGTATGGTAAGAAGGAACATCTACAATTTGAGTACCCAGCCATGGAGTCCCCACCTGCATATCAATATACAGTTAGTAATATTGATAGCCACTATACAGACATAATCAAGGCTGGGGAAGACCCACCAGGGAGGTTTGATCATTATCCATTTAGTATTAAAAATGAACAGGCAATGCCTGTATGATCAAGGCCCGTTAGCATTATATACCAAACTAAGGAAATTTCCCCTACCTTTAAGAGACTGGATTTTCTACTTTGCTCACAATCAAGGCACAACCACGAATCAGACTCGACCTAGAATGAGACATAAGTTGTGCAATTGTCAAAACTTTGGCTGAAATAGATAACCTGGTGCACAAGAGGCAGCCTTGTCCTTCTCACTAACCTAATTTTAAAGTAGAAGTGCAACCAAAAGTCCTTTTAGTTGCTACTAACCGCTCTATATGGTTATGTGGTTAGTTGTTACTATCCTTACTCTATCTGCTTCGCTATCTACCTATATATTTATCTGTATATTTGCATATTTTAGAAATGAATGAGTAAATAATCAAAAAAAAAAAAAAAAAAAAAAAAAGAGGAACCAGTGCCATATGGCGTTTCCCTTCATTTCCAAGAGAAGCAGAAACAGCAATTAGTAAATTGAAGAAACGATTACTCTAATTGTGGCAGTAAGGAGAGGGATGAATCGGTAAGAATTGAGTCGGTTGTAGGGAATCTGGGCCCTCCTACTAAATATAATGGGTATCCTTCCCAAGTGATAGAAAAGTTGCTCATATAGATACAGGACACCCAATAATATACCACAATGGATTTTAAATCTGGATAACATAAATTACACATGTTTACCCAATATAATTGATATTCTTTTGCTTACTAATGATCCTAATTTGATTAATGCATTTGTAGCCGCACTGGTTTATGAGGTCTATAATGCATATATGTCATTGTTGTGTAACTGGCCAATTTTCAGCAACAAAATAATGGTTTGTGAGTACGTAACTATAAAAGAGATACCATATTGTATTATTAAATTATGAAAAAAAGCCACCAGCATACCGAGTATTTTATAAGTAGGGTTGAAAAATTGATATTAGATATTCGGGCAGGTAAAACATCAGATGACCTGAGACAAATATATCTTACTTTAAAGTAAAGAGTATTGATATTGAAGGTAATTGTATGCATTCATGGCAGACTGAGTAGTTTAATCATAGACTTTAATTACATGGACTGAGTTCAATACCTCCTCAGTATTGAACAACTGCCAACAACACACCCTACTACTCATGTCAGTAACGAGTCGATGGGTGTCATGACTGATTGGTTTGTTACTCAGGCTGTGAAGTTATAGAATGGTGTTTAATCCTAACTATAGCCCAAAAGTAAAAAGTATTGATATTGAATTACATAGTTATTCTTAGACTTTAATTGCATGAAACTGAGCGCAAACCATGCTCTGGAGTGAACATGTACAAACAACTCCTCCTGCCACTCTTATCAGCTGAGTGGTTGATTATTCAGGCTATGAAGCTATAGATCCGTGTTTGATCCCAAGCTATAGCCTAAACGTTCTCCTACAACGCATTTCAGCTTTAGCGACCGACTCTTTTTAACTCATAAAATGGCAAAAATGTATCCGACTAGGTTTTTATTTTGACAGACGATGTTTGAAGCCTTTACTAACTGCAAAAATATTAATTGATGTCTAATGTGGGAACATAATGTCATTATATGAGTGATTATATGGTTGAAATACTAAAGATCACAGAAACACCCGTAGACGTTAGTATTGATGTGTAGCTATAACGTAGTAGTATAGCCTTAGCATGTACAAGTCCTCAGATATCTTCACTCCTATGAATATAATCTTCTTAATGGGTTTTCAGATATTTTTTTTTTTTTTTACCCAGTAGAAAGACTGTAACTGCCAGCTAAAATGATTCATGTCCATAAGTACATAGCTATCCTTGCTTATGTTATTGTGAACAAAGTAATCTCTAAATTACTTTAAAGGGAATATTAGGTGCAAAAATCTGGGATCCAAGAATCGAGAAAATTAAAATCTTTCATCTTTTACCTTTTTATTAAATTTACCTCTAACGTTCTCTGTGATATTTAAAAAGGTGCATCTGAAAGTTTTATATAACAACCTATTTTGTTTGAAATCAAGATTTTGTTTGAATTATTTTTAAACTAAACTTTTTTGGGAACATTAATCTCTAAGGTGTATTAATTCGGATTCGAGACAATATGAAGTAACACGATTATTTTACGAAATAATGAAACTGGAAGGTAAACAATACTTGTTAGAGGTTCTAACTGTAATTGCACACTCCAAATTATAGGATAAGCAAGTTACTAAATGGAACAATACATTCCAAATAATCATCATTCGGATACCAACCCTTACCTTCCCATGTAGATGTGAATTATCGAAAAGTTTTGTTCGTATGTGAAACAGCGAGGAGGTAAAAATTTAAACACTCACCCCTTTATCTATAAACTCTAGTGGGGGAACGATTTCTAGTAAATTACGTCATACCATGAATGATTAGGAGGTAGGAAGCTTTCTTAACGTGTGTTAGTGTGTTTGTTTAATATGTATCTGTCCGCCCTTGATTCACTCTTATAAATAACCTAATCATTAACATTAGGTACTACTGCATATTTCTATTCGTTAGATCAGGGCTTTACACGTCTCAAGCTGAAATACAACTCTTTTCCGTCTCTTTTGTAATATTGTATTGCAAAAAAAAAAAAAAAAAAAAAAAAAAACAAGTTTACATCGCAGATGAATTAATAGTAGCCCTGCAGGCAGTAGGTACCATTTCCATCGGTTGTATAGGAAAATGGCATGGGGGAAACAATTCCACTCATAATAACCTACTAGGGTCAACCACTTTCAAACGGATATGTATATATATATATATATATATATATATATATATATATATATATATATATATATATATATATATATATATATATATATATATGTATATATATAAATATATATATATATATATATATATATATATATATATATATATATATATATATATGTTTAATACAAACACGCTACATATATATATATATATATATATATATATATATATATATATATATATATATTATATATATACATATATATATATATATATATGCGTAAAAATCACAGGAAAACGTGATGCTCAGATGCAGAAGAACCACAGGGGAAATGAAAATACGGAATATACACTTAAGTCCTGACTAGTTTCGTGTTACTTCCTCAGAGGACTGATTTATTGAGAGAGGTTTCTTACAATTTATAGGGAAAGCAAAAGTACGAACATACATATAGAGATTTAGAGAACAATGACACTCCCTTACCCGCTACCTGGGCTTGACTCAGGTGTTGAGTAGGCGGAGTCCGCATGCTCGTTAGACACCTGCTAAAAAGGGTCATTTCTAGTGGCGGGTATATTCTTGTTTTCTTCTTATTTTACTTTCAATACAGTTATTTATATGTCAATGCGGTAGCCTTATCTATATAAATACATAAGCAAAACATACACAAACATACAAATATATATACATACATATATATATATATATATATATATATATATATATATATATACACATATATACATATATATACATACATACAGATACAAATACATATACATAAATACATACACATACACATACATATACATACACATACATATATACATATACATACACATACATATATACATATACATACACATACATATATACATATATACACATACATACATATTCATATATACATTTATATGTATACAACATTAATATCATAAACATATAATCATGTATATATCAATACTTATATCTAGCATAACACTATATAGTGCCAATATGCTTATGCATACTATATAAAATAATTGTTTCCTTTAATGAATGTTAGCTTAGGTCTAAATATTAATTTCCCACCGACGTTAATTATTCACAATACATTCAATTCTACATTAAGTGGTTAATGTTTTTTTATATAGCTTACAAATTTCTTTACATATAAAGGCGTCGAGTTTATACATTCCATGACCAATATTCAAGTTGTTTTCAAAGGTTTCTTTTATGAAACTGGACTCTATGATGCTTCTTTCTACTAAGTTATTTGAATGAACCAATTTCTTTGCACCTGACCAATTAATAGGGTGATTTTTATCTCTAACGTGGGCAAAGAGTGCATTATTATCTTGAGCATACCTGACACTTTTCTTATGTTGTTCAATTCTCTTTTCTAGGGCTTTACCAGTTTGACCAATATAATATTTTTCACAAGCATTGCATGGAATACGATATACACATCCCTTGGTAATGTCAGGAGAATTCTTTATTAAGGCTGTTTTTATTGTATTTTTACTCTTAACTGCTACATTTACATTGAAGTTTTTTAACAGTTGTGTATATTCCGTATTTTCATTTTCCCTGTGGTTCTTCTGCATATATATATATATATATATATATATATATATATATATATATATATATATATATATATATATATATATATATATATATACATACATATAACAATACATATATATATTTATATATATATATATATATATATATATATATATATACATAAAAAATATATGTATATAGATAGGTAGATATATATATAAGAGAGAGAGAGAGAGAGAGAGAGAGAGAGAGAGAGAGAGAGAGAGAGAGAGAGAGAGAGAGATAAAGCAGATATGATGATAATGTTGGCATTTATACATTTCCTAAATTTAACCAGAATATTGTGCAAAAAGGGGAAATAATATGAAAAATATCTTATTGCTAAGATCCCAAGCTGAAAATATTTCTCATTGCAAATCCAATTTCATTATTTGTAAGAATCTTTTTTTATAAATAGAATTTTATCAACCAGTTCTTCCTTCCTGGTCTCCCTAAAAGGCCACGTTATCCACGCAGTTAACTAGCACAAGACTCAACGACGGTTCTAGATGGCACTCGTGTGGTCACTGCAAATGGATTCTAATAACAGTTTCAACTATGCTCTCGAGCCACATTCTCCTCTAGTAGGTTAAAGAGAGGAGGGGGAGAGGTTAGAGTAAAGGAAGGGGTTCCTTTTATTTCTTCTCAATGTAAGGTACAACTTTTTAACCTCTTTGTGTTTGTCTTAACACCTCGTCCCCCTAAGGGTATGAATCTTCTCCAGATAGTTTTTTCTTTAAAAATACGTTATGAAAATTCTTTTATGCTTTATTCTTGTTATTTCCTCTACCCAAAATATTTATTATGCTTTAGATTATTAAAGATGATATTTTTTTTTTTGCAATAAAAAATGATAAAAAAAAGGTCAGGCTATACATATGTAGTGCCCTCAAATACATATAATAAAATAGAGGGAATACTCTAATTTTGAATGGTCAAATCAGACATGATGATATGGTGTGTTTTTCGTAAGCTCTCTGGATATGCACAATTGGAACATAAAAAAAGTTGAAAATGTATGCTGTAATAATAGAAAGGTCAAGTAAAAGGTGATATAGTCAATTGGAGGAATTACAAAAGGAAATCATTACTTATCCTATCAAAAAATTTATGCAATAAGATTTTAGTTTATTAAGTAAGACAGTGGCCACTTAATTTACATGGAATACAAGAGAAGCTATTGAGAGTGATTGAAAGTTGATAATGGGGACAACTAAAATTGGCGAGAATTTATAGACTGGAGTGTCATTTGGGATTACATGTTCATTATAAATGGGGAGAGGCAAGAAGTTAAAGACAAGAATATGAATTAGGAATAGATTCTGGAGAGAGAGAGAGAGAGAGAGATGAGGGAGAAAATCAGGAAAAGTGTTTTAGGGTGTTGCAAGAAAGGATTGTGGAGGTTAATAAGAAAACGGATAAGTTTACAATGCAAGATTGAATTCAAAATACATTCATTTTCATAGATTGCTGTCATTGAATTTCAACAAGGTAGGGATATTTGTGCAGGTATTTAGATCTAACTGTAAAGCACGGAGGTAGGATGAGGAAAGAAGTAACACAAAAAAATATGATTCATTAAAAGTAGTGTGATACGCTTAAATTTTTTTTTTTTTTTTTTTTTTTTTTTTTTTTTTTTTTTTTTTTATACCAAGCTCGTCATTTATAGAATTAAAACATTGCTATCAGATGCAATGGATAAAAAGTAGGTTCATTTATTTATATTTCAATGAATTTAAAATATCAATAATCACTTTTAGTTGAATGTTTTTCCAATTTCCAAATAATTTTGTATCAGATACTGTATTTAAAAGTGGAAAGGCAAGGGTAACCTGGATGAAAGCGCAAAGTTTGCATCACCAAGGAGAGGATGATGGATTCAAAGGATTTCAACCTGTGTTGCAGAGTAATGCAACTCCTTTGCAACCTTAGAAACTTAATCTCCATGGGAAAAAGAAAAACAAAAACACCATTGATTAATGATGAATTTTGCACATTTAAACATGTTTTTCATGTTTCAAATACACCATTCACATTAAAGTCTGGATTCTCTTAACAAGCTCGGGATCAGAGCCCCAGGCGAAATCACTCAAAGACTATACTATCTGTTAGGCCGGGCTTCGAACCCTGGTACAGGATACTTGTGTATCATTGACCATACCACTAAGCCACGAAGAAAGATGAAAGTCAATGACAATTCTTCTGTACATATACCTGTCGAATTCAGGTTTTTTTGTACTTAGAATTGAAATCAACCCATCTTCACCATCATAGCTAATTGGTAGGTTTGTGATTTGGCATTCGATTAATGGTGAATTTTGCACATATGAATGCCAAGTCAAAAACTTACCAATTAGCTACGATGGTGAAGATTGGTTGATTTCAATCCTAAGTACAGAAAACCTGAATTCGACAGGTATATGTACAGAAGAATTATCATTGACTTTTATCTTTCTTCGTGGCTGAGTGGTATGGTAAATGTCACACAAATATCCTGGACCAGGGTTCGAAGCCCGGCCGGAAAGATACTATAGTCTTTGAGTGATTTCGCCTGGGGTTTTGATCCCGATGTAGTTAGGAAAATATAGACTTTATTGTGTTAATATATATGGGTTATTTGAAATATGAAAAGCTCGTTTAAATGTGCAAAATTTATCATTAATCGAATACCAAGTCACAAACCTACCAAGTAGCTAC
>NC_090725.1:222374985-222377485 GCF_036898095.1 Palaemon carinicauda | reverse complement strand
CTATCAATTATGTTGACTATACTCTTATTCAAAGGGGAAACAGGATCTACACTACTATATAATTGTGACCAACTCAAGCACAAAAGATCATGCAAAATCCCATTCCAGTCTGCTTGGGATTTCATATAAATTTTACAAGAGTATGATTTATCAGGGACAGGCTGCTCAGTCTTCACTAATAATGAAATCAAGGCATGATTAGATGTCCCGACTGGAGAACCAACCTTACTAGTTATAAAACCAGGGCAGTCAGTGTATACGAGGTTCAAGCAATTACCAGAGCTGTGGGTAGCTTCATTTATGATTTTCTCACAAAAGAAAGAAGATAAACAACATGGATAGGAGTTCAGAAACTGTTTCATTGCGGCGAAAATGCAAGAGCATGGAGACCATAATCTGTCATAAGGATAGGTGCCCCTCCAAGTGGGATTTTTGTCTGAGATCAAGGAAGATCTATACCAAATTTCTGAGGGAGCGGATAAGCTTCGCACCTTGGTCTGCTTTAAACAAGAGATGGCGGTCCTGAGGAACTAACGTCGGTCTGACTGAAAAGAATGGACTCGGTAGCTTCGTGAAATTCTCTGAAGCCTCTGAAAAATCATTTATGTTTATGGGAAAAAAACTTGAATTATCCTATTTATACTTCATAATTTTTCTAATGTTTTCCGAATTTCTAAATATTTTTTTTTTTTTTAAATTTTCACCACCATAACATTCATATTAAAGTGTAGCTCCAAAACTCAATATAGTCATGAAATAGTGTCACGAAGTGATCTGAAACACGTGTCAACAGCAAACAATAAATAAAAAAAATAAATGTAATCCTCCTGTTATCTTCAAAACTATCTGCGGACAATCTGTTCACGCAGTCTCTGTGTTCCCATATGGGAACATTGCCATATCTTGGCACTCCTTAAAAGAATATACTCAATATCTTCTGTTTTATACTTATGTTAATAAAGTATTCATACGAAAGTATTCATATGTATATATATATATATATATATATATATATATATTATATATATATATATATATATATATATATATATATATATATATATATATAAACATACATATATATACAGTATATATATATATATATATATATATATATATATATATATATATATATATATATATATATCTATATATATATATATAAACATACATATATATACATATATATATATATATATATATATATATACATACATACATATATATATATATATATATATATATATATATATATATATATATATATATATATATATATATATATATATATATACACGTATATGTATATATATATACTGTATACATATATATATATATATATATATATATATATATATATATATATATATATATATGTATATATATATATATATATATATATATATATATATATATATATATATATATACAGACTATATTTCTTCCAAAGGGCAAGGACATAGTCGACATAACAGGGGGTTCAGTGGCTCTTGTAATTTTTTACTTAGCCTTTATACAGAAAGATTATTTTGAATATCAAACGGATTTCTATTTCTGTACACAAATGAGTCTAATGCCGCTCTCACTAGGATGTATATTCCCCTTTCAAGTCATTACAGTTAAGCTGTTCTAAATTTGTATGTTGTCCTTGCATCGTTGCGTCATTTAAAAATGATCATCTGTGAATTATAATTATTTAATTTCATCCTCTTTCTCATTCTTAGCTGTTCCCAACCTTTTGAACTTTACGGACCAGAAAATAAAGTAAAAAAATATTCTGTGTTCCACTGCATATACTGAGGTATACACTGACATTTAAATAGTTCAAATAATCGTCACAAACAACTGAAGGTATACAAAATACATGTCATCAACATATTTTGTTTTCTATGTGAGAATGCAATGGAATCATAATACATGGGATATGTTTCATATGACAAATGTAAATTGATTTAAAAACTCAAATTTCCAAATCAAATTGATGTCATGTTGGGAAAAACTTACTACAGTAGATGTAATTGAGGAAATGAAATGAGAAATTGTTTTACATATATAAACATTAACAGTACACTTATCCAAATCATGTTCCATATATTTTACGATTCAAATTTATATATAGATATATATATATATATATATATATATATATATATATATATATATATATATATATATATATACATATGAACTGTTTTGCACATTTAAACGTGTTTTTCATATTTCAAATATGCCAAATGTATTAATACATTAAAGTTTGGATTCTCTTAACGACCTGGGGATGAGAACCCCAGGCAAACCCACTTAAAGACTGTAGTATCTGACCGGACGTGTTTGAACCCTGGCCAAGGATACTTGTATGCCATTGACCATACCACTTAGCCACGAAGAAAGATAAAATTCAATGACAATTCTTCTCTACATATTTCTATCGAATTCAGGTTTTTTGTACTTAGAATTGCAATCAACCTATCTTCGCAATAGTAGCTGATTGGTAGGTCTG
>NC_090725.1:222359985-222362485 GCF_036898095.1 Palaemon carinicauda | reverse complement strand
AATTTGGACGGGCCAAAGACATTATATATATATATACTGTATATATATATATATATATATATATATATATATATATATATATATATATATATATATATGTATATATATATATATATATATATATATATATATTTATATATATATATATATATATATATATATATATATATACATATATATATATATATATATATATATATATATATATATATATATATATATATATATATATATATATACACACACTTGCTTAGAGTAGACTACCATCACGTAGGCATCATCAAGTCGGCTACGGTTCTAATCCTTTACCGGCCTAAATTATTTAACAAAAAACTATGCTCTATGGGTGAATGAATTAGATGCTTTGACTTATTTGAAGATAAATCTCCAATGTAAATGACATGATTATAAGTAAGAGCTCGATATAGATTCGTTAAACATTGCGTTGCCAGTGCTGCGTCGTTGTTGGTGTCATCAAAATGTTATTAGACATCATTCAAACTACTTTTCGGGATAAAAAATTTAATCAACGCTTCTCGGGAAATTATCTAAATAAGATTCTATATAGCGCTTGCGTAAGCGTAAAATCCCCATGCAACATATACAATATACGAGACTTGAATACCAACATCATTATGTTTTATTCAGACTTAATGCTACGTCACTTCTGACGTAACCAGCGGGATTTAAGCTGCACCGCTACTTACACCATTAAGCATTCATCTGGCTGTGTCTATTGAGCGTCACTATTTACGACATTAAACTATATTTCTTCAAAAATGCAAGGACATAGTCGACATAACAGGGGGTTCAGTGGCTCTTGTAATTTTTTACTTAGCTTTTATACAGAAAGATTCTTTTGTATATCAAATAGATTTCTATCTTTGTATATAAATGAGTCTAATGACACGCTCACTTGGATCTACAGTATATTCCCCTTTCAAGTTATTACAGTTAAACGGTTCTAAATTTGTAGGTTGTCAGGTTGTCCTTGAATCGTTGCCATTTAGAAATGATCATCTGTGAATTATAATTATTTAATTTCATCCTCTTTCTCATTCTCAGTGGTTCCCAACCTTTTGAACTTTACGGACTAGCCAAGAAAGTACTAAATATACTGTGAACCACTGGAATATGACGATGTAAATGATGACATTTAAATAGTTATAATCATCACAAACAACCGAATGTATAAAAAATGCACATATCAACATATTTTATTTCTATGTGAAAATCCAATCGAATTATTTTACACATGATATGTTTCATATTACACAAGTAAATTGACTTAAAACCCCAACTTTTCAAATGAAATGGATGTCATGGAGGGAAAAAATACTATATTAGATATTATTGAGTGAATAAAATGAACAATAGTTTTACATATGTAAACAATAATAGAACACTTACCTAAATCCTGTTGTATATATTTTACGATTCAATTTATTCATGAGCAAAATATTAAATCATAATATAAAATTGTTCTTGAATGGATTTAAGGCTAAAAAATACATAAGGGTATAAATATTAAGGCATTGAGAAACACATATTAAAGTTAGCTTATATAGTGTAGCTAGATTAGTGAGATATTTGTAATTGCTTTGCTGACACATGTTTCTCAGAAAGTGGTTCGATGTCACCATGTGTAAGACAACCTGGCGTTTTATATAATTCTGTTCCTATACTTATATTAGTCTTTATTGAAACCAGTACTGAGAATCCTGCTTACCCACACGTAAGTTTAGGAGAATGGCATGAACAGTTTCAAAGAATTGGAACTTAGCTCAGGATATTCTTTAATGGCATGAATCCAAAATGAAAGTAATATTATGCTACTTTTAAACAGATATTCTAATATCTTATGACTTGACAACTCAATTGCCTGATCTTCTTGCATTGAATTAAATTCATTTTTATCAGAGTCTGAGGAAGGATTACAATCCGATTAATTTCTTGTTCGTTGGTTCTTTACCCCGGGAAGTAGATAAAAACAATATCAGAAAGAGAACATTAATGTTTTTATATGATATATTTCAAACTAATAACCTCTTCCCTTCGATCATTATCAATGGAGGTAAAACTGGTAAATATATCAAAACACAATTTCGATCATATTATGCTCGACCTGCAACCTCTTTTTTAATCCGTCAATAAAATACCAAGTGAAGCAATTTAGCAACTCATACACCACGCGCTACCAACAGTCTACGGACCATAGGCTGTGAATTCTGTCTAAATACTGTGTTAAAAATTATTTTTTTCTTTCATTCACTTAGCTTTCAGTAATTCATGTTTTCCATTTTCTTCACCTCAATTTATCTTTTGCACTTCATCAAAGCTTTGTGTTGTGGATTTACCATGTAAATAATGGGTAAACTATTTCTAGTAGTTTCTAGATGTTCTTTCTCCGTAACAAATAATTTCAGATTTTCTAACATTCCTCTATCAAAAAAATTCAACTGGAATGCAATTTTCCACTATTACAATTTTCCATTCTGTT
>NC_090725.1:222354985-222357485 GCF_036898095.1 Palaemon carinicauda | reverse complement strand
TCCTCCCTTCAGTTGAAGTGGCTATCCTGGAGGGTATTTAGCCTTGCATGGTGTATCGGCTCCTCCATGTTGACCAGTTTTTCCGACTTTTTACTCTAGTCTATGGGTATCATCAATCACTTTATTTATAATTCTGTACATATTGTTTTTGTTATAATTCTCGTTAATCTAGGTTTTAAGTATGATGTCTCTTTTTTATTTCTATTAATTTTTATGCTGTCTGGAGATATTGAGCGAAATCCGGGACCAGTACATCCTAGATTTCGTCAATGTCGTCTTCTGTATTGCAATATTCGTGGTCTTCATGCAAATATTCAAGACCTTACAGTTGCATCTAGACAGTATGATATTCTTTTGTGTTCAGAAACTATGGTTTCTAATATGAGGCACTCATCTGAGCTCCTTATAAGTGGTTTTAAGAAGCCAATAATGTTGAAACGCAATGCCATCCCTAGGGCCAGGAGAATGGCGGTGTATATTAGGACCGAGTACCCTGCATCTCATAAGTCCTGCTATCAATGTGGATGTCATGAGATTCAGGTAATAAAAGTTTGTGGCAGGCATAACAACTTTTATTTGTGTTCGATCTACCGGAATCCAGACATGGATGATTCTATCTTCGATTGTCTTCTTACCATTATGGCTAAGATTCAAGAAGATGATAGAAAGGCTTCTTTTGTCTTTGTTGGTGATTTTAATGCTCACCATAGGGAGTGGTTAAGTTCTATCTCTCCTACCGATCGCCATGGCTTAAGAGCTTTAGACTTTGCCTCTGAATCGGGTTGTGAGCAAATCATAAATGAAGCTACTCACAGGTCTGGTAATTGCTTGGACCTCGTATACACTGACTCCCCTGGCGTTATAACTAGTAAGGTTGGTTCTCCAGTCGGGACATCTGATCATGCCTTGATTTCATTATTAGTGAAGACTGAGCAGCCTGTCCCTGATATATCATATTCTTGTAAGATTTATATGAAATCCCAAGCAGACTGGAATGGGATTTTGCATGATCTTTTGTGCTTGAATTGGTCACAATTATATAATAGTGTCGATCCTGTTGTCCCTATGAATGAGAATCTAGTCAACATAATCGATAGGCGTATCCCTTCTCGTGTGGTAAGGTACCGAGTGAAGGACAAACCGTGGTTCAATGATGATTGTAGACGTGCTTATTTGGAGAAGCAGGAGGCCTATCACCTTTGGAAGGGTAACAGATTAGATTTGACCTGGAACAACTACACTCAGCTTCGAGCTTTTGCTCAGAGAGTTTATGCCTCAACTGAAAAGGAGTAAAATTTAACGATAAAAGAAACCCTTTCTGGTACAACTCAGGAACATAAATGGTGGTCTACCCTTGAATCTGCACTCTTTGGTGTAGATGCAACAGTTCCTCCTTTACTTAAACCTGATGGCTCAGTCACTCACTGTCCAAAGGAAAAGGCTACCCCTTTGGCTGATGTTTTTGACAGTAAACAGAGTAATGAAAAACTTGAACTTAGCTTTTCGATCTCGTGCGATTAAAGCTCTGTTGATGGACCTTGATGCTTATGGTGGTGTAGACCCAAATGGTATTTTTCTTTTGTTTTTTATAAAGACAGCAGATTTCTTAGCTCCAAAGTTATCTGTTATTTTGCGCAAGTTAGCAAGATGAGGAGCATTTAGCACTTGTTGAAGAATTGGTAATGTTACTCCTCTATGTAAATGTGTTTGTGGTAGCTCAAGTCCCACTGTTTACCGCCCAGTTTCCATAACTCCCATACTATCTAAAGTTTTTGAGCGTCTTCTGGCCAAACGTCTTAATAGGTTTGCTGAAGGTAATCATCTATTCCCTAGTTTGCAATTTGGTTTTCGTAAAGGCCTTGGAGCATGTGATGCCCTTCTTACAATCTCCAATGCTGTACAGAAGTCCCTTGATTGTGGTCAGGAAGTGCGCATGATTGGCCTTGATTTTAGTGCTGCCTTTGACCGTGTAAATCATGAGGCCCTTGTTTTCAAACTGAAACAGTTGGGAGTGGGTGGGTCGCTTCTTATCGTTATTATTGATTTTTTAAGTAACAGATCTCAAAGAGTTGTTGTTGACGGGCACCATAGTGAGTATAGGAATGTGATATCCGGTGTTCCACAGGGAAATGTTCTTGGCCCATTACTTTTCATACTATATACACATGACATGTGGTTTGGCCAAGAAAACAAGCTTGTTGCATATGCAGATGATGCTACTCTCTTTGCATCAATTCCATCCCCTGAATGTAGATATGGGGTTGGTGAATCCCTTAATAGAGATTTAGCTAAAATTAGTGCATGGCGCAAATTATGGGGTATGAAGTTGAATCCTAACAAAACTCAAAGTATGATTGCAAGTAGGTCATGGACGGTGGCTCCTCAACATCCGGATCTCAGTATTGATAATGTTTCTTCAAATTTGTATGACTCTTTCAAAATTTTAGGTGTGATTCTCGACAGCAAATTTACTTTTGAGAAACATTTAAGGTCTGTGTCT
>NC_090725.1:222337485-222352485 GCF_036898095.1 Palaemon carinicauda | reverse complement strand
AAAATAAGTGGTATGAACAAAGCTTTTAGCACTGGTAATGAATACACGTACTAAGGTCAGATAGTAACGCAAGTTTATCCCGGGAAATGAGATCGAAATTAAAGAGGTAATAACATAGGATGGAGACCTTCAGGTAAACAGATGTAGGTTAAGAAAATTAAAATGCACGCTTCTTTAAGAACAAGAGCGTAAAATCAGATTATCCTACCAGCATTAACGTATGCATCAGGATCTTGGAGCTTAATAAAACCATAGAGCATAACCTAATTATAACTCAAAGAGCTATGGATTGAGTAATATTGGGCATAATACTAAAATACAAAGTAAGAGCAACATAGATACCAGAGAAAATTGAGGTAAAAGATATTCTAACAATATGTAAAAAGAAAAATTAAATAAATGAATAAATAAATAAACGATATGGGTAGGACATAAAATGAGAATACCAGATAATGATTGGACATGAAGAATAACGGTGTATGTCCCAAGAAATTGCAAACAAAGCAGAGGAAAGAAGATTAACGAACTACCAATTAGACTGGGCAACAAGATATAGGGATTTTGTGGTAAGGATGGTGACCCATAAAAGGTAAAGCTCTACAAAGGAAAAGAATGCGATCAGACCAAGCTTCCCCTTGGAATGCACATCGTGAATGGCATGATGTCTACCATTAAGTCATGTTCGGCATTCACAGAGCATGATATATACTCGGACAACTTTACATCGCATCCAATGTTGAAGTCCCTTGCTGAGCAGAGCATCAGAGCTACTGGTACTGTTCGAGAGGTCCATAAATTCAAACATATAATTGAAAATGACCGAAAGAGGAGACTTTGATTTCTGCTGTGATGGAGAAGTATATGTGTGTAAGTGGAATTACAATGATATCGACAAAATTGCAAGTAACCATGAAACACACTTGTTCCTTCATGAAGCTACTCGTCGTGTGAAGAATACACCCAGAACTAAGGAAAAGCAGTCGTTTCTTATACACTAAAGTAATAAAGGAATAGGCGGAGCATATCTGATGAGTCGACTTTTGGCTAAGTACCGATCAGGGTACGAACTGGTACTGCTCATTGTTTTCTGTTCTAAATTTATCAGTAGTTGCTGCTTGGCGTTTGCAGATGAAAGTCTCTCCCATCTGATTTCAGGCTTGAAATAACACTTTGTTTCCTGAAGTCTGTGGCTCCACAGGCATGCATTGGCCAAAGTAGGATGACCGAACTATCAAATGACATTCACTTCTATGGGAATAGGCATAAAATGAAGAAGTGCAAACAAGGAAGATGTATTGCTCGCAAGAGAAACTCAGGATACTATTGTACCAAATGCCGAGTCCCACTACCTTTTGATGAAGGCACTGTGGGCAGTTACTTATCATACAGAGCAGGAATAATTTTTTTGTGTGAAGCTCTAGCCTCCAATGATAGCATGTTTTTCTATATGAATTCTAAATATTTCATGCCATTCTAAGGGAAAAGGCATTCTTATAATGTTTATATGATACTTTTGAAAAGTTGGTAATATAAAGGAATTTTTGGTTCACGTAGTCCCAGCGCTCCGACATGGGAACAGTGCCATAACTTGGCACTCCTTGAAGGAATATTTTCAAAATTTTCTTCTGTTGTATACATATGGAAATGAAGTATTTCTACAAAGTTTCATTGGTTTTGATCAATGTTTACTATACCTTGGATGATAAAGGTTAACCTAAGTATCCGTGACTGGAAATTTAATAGGAATTATGAATAATAATGGATTTCACATACGGTAAAACACACACACAAACAATCACACACACACACATATATATATATATATATATATATATATATATATATATATATATATATATATATATATATATATATATATACATATATATATATATATATATATATATATATTTACACACACACACATATATATATATATATATATATATATATATATATATATATATATATATATATATATATATATATATATATATATATATATGTGTGTGTGTGTGTGTGTATACAGTACACTATCGTCACGTCGGCATAATCGTGTCAGGTATGGTTCTAATTCCTTACCGGCCTGGAATATTCAACTTACAACTATGCTCTGTGGTTGAATGAATGAGATGTTTGCACTCACTTGATCAAAAATCGCTGATGAAAATGACATGATTATCATAAGCGGTCGATAAAGACTAGGTAAACATTGCTTTGCGACTGCTGCCTCGTTTATGGTGTCATTCAAATGTTGTGAGACATCATCCAAACTACTTTTCAGGGTCGAACCTTTAATCTACGCTTCTCCGGGAATTTTCTAAATAAGTGTCTATAAAGTACTTGCGTAAGCGTAAAATCTTCATGCATCATTTATACGAGACTTGAATCCCAACATCATTATGTTTTATTCAGACTTAATGCTACGTCACTTCTGACGTAACCAGCGGGATTTAAGCTGCACCGCTACTTACACCATTAAGCATTCATCTGGCTGTGTCTATTGAGCGTCACTATTTACGACATTAAACTATATTTCTTCAAAAGGGAAAGGACATAGTCGACATAACAGGGGGTTCAGTGGCTCTTGTAACTTTTTATTTAGCCTGTATACAAAAAGATTCCTTTGAATATCAAATGTATTTCTATCTTTGTACACAAATGAGTCTAATGTCGCTTTCACTAAGATCTATATTCCCCTTTCAAGTCATTACAGTTAAGCGGTTCTAAATTTGTATGTTGTTCCTGCATCGTTGCGTCATTTAAAAATTATCATCAGTGAATTATAATAATTCAATTTTATCCTCTTTCTCATTCTCAGTTGTTCCCAACCTTTTGAACTTTACGGACCAGACAATAAATTAAAAAAATATTCTGCGTTCCACTGCATATACCGAGGTATACACTGGCATTGAAATAGTTCAAATAATCATCACAAACAACTGAAGGTATACGAAATGCACATGTCATCAACATATTTTATTTTCTATGCGAGAATGCAATGGAATCATAATACACGTGATATGTTTCATATTACAAAAGTAAATTGATTTAAAAACTCCACTTTCCAAATCAAAAGAAATTCATGGCGGGAAAAAGTTAGTACAGTAGATATTATTGAACAAATGAAATGAGAAATGGCTCTACATATGTGAACAATAATAATACGCTTATCCAAATCATCTTACATATATTTTACGATTCAAATTCAATTATGTGCCAAATTATTAAAATTCATATTTGAATAGTTTATTGAATGTATTTAGGACTTGGAAAAAGCATAAATATGAAGTATAAATACAAAGGTAATGAAAAACACATATTTCAGTTATCTAATGTAGTGTAGATAAATTAGTGAGATATTTGCACTTGCTTTGCTGAAACAAGTTTCTCAAGAAGTGGTTCGACGTCACCATGTGAAAGATAACCTGACGTTTTATATAATTCCGTTTCTAAACTTAGTCTTTATTGAAACCAGTACCGAGAATCCTGCTTCTCACACGTAAGATTAAGAGAATGGCATTAACAGTTTCGAAGAAGTGGCACTTAGTTTAGGATATCCTCCAATGGCATGAACTCAAAATGCAAGTAATATCATGCTACCTTTAAACAGATATGCTAATATCTTATCACTTGACAACTTACTTACCTGAACTTCTTGTATTGAATTTAACTTATTTTTATTAGAGTCTGAGAAAGGATTACAAACTAATTCATTTCATGTTCGTATGTTCTTTTCACCAGGAAAGTAAATAAAAATTCTATCCGAAAGAGAATTTTAATGTTTTGCAGGTATATATTTCAAACTGTCGATATTTATGTCTACTCTCTGATCATTATCAACTAAGGAAAACTGGGAAACATATCAAAACACCAAATAAAGAAATTTGGCAACCCATACGCCACGGACCAGCCTCAGCCTGCGGACCATAGGTTGCAAATACTGTCTAAACACTGTTGTGATAAAATAATTCCTCCTTTTTCCCCTTAGCTTTCAGTAATTCATGTTTCCCATTTTCTTCACCTTACTTTATCTTTTGCACGTTATCTAAGCTTTGTGCTGCTTATTTACCATGCTATTTATGGGTAGAATATTCCCGGTAATTTTTAGGTGTTGTTTTATGTTGACAAATAATCTAAGATTTTCTGACATTGCTCTATCAAAAATTCATCTGAAATACTATTTTCCCTTATTATTAGTTTCGAAACTGATATCATGTCTTCTCTAGAACTTACTCCTATATTTATAATTTTCTTCAAGATCCATACTGCATAATAGATTATCTTTTAGTCTTTTATTTACTCCATTTGATACTTACTATTCCTTACTGTTCTCCTCATCAAAATCGTTTCCGTCGCTTTATCGATAACCATTGTTTCTTTTTATAACATCATTTTCCAAAGCACGTCCCGTATTAGGCTCAACTTTAATTCAACTAGAAGTAATGGGCCCTGAAACTTCTCCCCTTTTTCTTCCTTACTTTCTTCTTTCTTACTTCTGTGAAAAAGTTACTAGTTATTTCAATAACTATGATCGGATTTGAAAAGAAAAGACTTATTCAATCTTGTGCTCTATTTTGGATGCTTCTGCTTCACATGTGGTAATCGTTTTTGGACTTCCTTATTTCAACTTCTATAATTCATTCGTAAATAATTTTCTCACCTGTTACCATTGATGATAGTTTTCTATTATTTCAATTTTCAAAAATAAGAAAAAATATAAAATTACTACATACAAAAAAAAAAGATGTAGGCCTATTCTAGAGACGGATTCTTCGGTAGGAAACATGACAGTTTGAATTGATCTACACACACACACACACACACACTACACATACCCACACACACCAACATATATATATATATATATATATACCAAGGCACTTCCTCAAATTTTGTGGGGTAGCGACATCAAATAAATGAAACAAAAAAGGGGACGTCTCCTCTCTATGTTCCTCCCAGCCTGACAAGGGACTCAACCGAGTTATCCACCCCAGATGAAGCTTCATAATGCTGAATCCCCTACTGCTACTACCTCCGTGGTCATCCAAGGCATCGGAGGAAGCAGCAAAGCCTACCAGAACTGCGTCACAATCGCTCGCCATTCATTCCTATATCTAGCACGCTCTCTTGCCTCTCTCACATCTATCTTTCTATCACCCAGAGCTTCCTTCACTCCATCCATCCACCCAAACCTTGGCCTTCTTCTTGTATTTCTCCCATCAACTCTTGCATTCATCACCTTTTTTAGCAAAACAGCCATTTTTCATTCTCTCAGCATGGCCAAACCACCTCAACAAATTCATATCCACTTTAGCTGCGAACTCATTTCTCACACCGGTTCTCTTCATCACTACTTCGTTCCTAACCCTATCTACTCAAGATACACCAGTCATACTCCTTAGACACTTCATCTCAAACACATTCAATTTTTGTATCTCCGTCGCTTTCATTCCCCACAACTCCGATCCCTACTTCACAGTTGGTACAATCACTTTCTCATACAGAACTCTCTTTACATTCATGCCTAACCCTCTATTTTTCACTACACCCTTAACTGCCCCCAACACTTTGCATCCTTCATTCACTCTTTGACGTACATCTGCTTCCACTCCACCATTTGCTGCAACAACAGAATCCAAAGTACTTAAACTGATCCACCTCCTCAAGCTACTCTCCATTCAACATGACATTCAACCCCACACCACCTTCCCTTCTCGTACATCTCATAACCTTACTCTTACCCACATTAACTCTCAACTTCCTTTTCTCACACACCCTTCCAAATTCTGTCACTAATCGGCCAAACTTCTCTTCCGTGTCTGCAACTAGTACAGTATTATCCACAAACAATAACTGATTTACCTCCCAGTCATGGTCATTCTCGTCCACCAGTTTCAATCCTCGTCCAAGCACTCGAGCATTCACCTCTCTCACCACTCCATCAACATACAAGTTAAACAACCACGGTAACATCACGCATCCCTCTCTCAGTACCACTCTCACCGGAAACTAATCGTTCACTTCATTTCCTATCCTAACACATGCTTCACCACCTTTGTAGAAACTTTTCACTGCTTGTAACAACCTTCCACCAACCCCATATAACCTCATCCCATTCCACATTGCTATCATATCAACTCTATCATATGCTTTCTCCAGATCCATAAACGCAACATACACATCCTTACCTTTTGCTAAATAATTCTCACATATCTGCATATATATATATTTATATATTTATATATCTATCTATTTATCTATCTATATATATATATATATATATATATACATATATATATATATATATATATGTGTGTGTGTGTGTGTGTGTGTGTGTGTGTATATATACCGTATCTCCCGTGTCATAAGACGCTACAATTATATTAGCAAGACACTTTTAGAAAAAAAAATTGGATTTTAAAAACCTTTTAGTCATGAACTCTAGCGAGATTATTGTCTGGCACAGTAACTTTTCTTATTTTGGGTGTATTATGGAATGTTTGAATTAATATTGATTTGCTATATGCCGATTATCCCAATTTTATTTACAAATGTATATAAGAAATCACTAAACCAGTCGTAGTTTCTACTACAACTACACGTTTAGTCATACTGTTTGGTGTTTCAAGTGTTGTTGACATTAAAGCAGTGTTGCTAAAGGTTCATAAAATTTTGGTAAAGAGGTAAGATTCTTGTGATATTTCGAAAATTCCTCATATAGCCTGTAAGTTTTCACACAAAAAGTACTTCTTGATTAAAGAAATCTAGAAATTCATTTATGGTGGAATACTTTTGCTACTGTTTATGTGATTCTAGGTCGTTACTTTTCTGCTAACTTGGTAATACTGCACTCAAATAAAACAGTTTTTTCCAAGGTCGTATTCAGCAACTGTCTGTTTGCATCATTTTGGAACTCAAGGCAACAAAGTCATTGACAATATATTGCTTTATTACAAAATATCAACAACATATGAGAAAATAGATATATACTGCATAAACAACTAATATATCATCGCGTCTTCTGCTACGGGACGGGACCACTTTGCTTGTAGAAGGGGGGTTCGCGAGTCATCAGCTGATTGCCGAAACAAACATAATTTGCTACTGTACTTCATTGAAGGATGTGCAATATAAAAATAACTGAATTTATTACATATGAATGACGATTGTAGGTTTATATTCTATCTCTCGTGAGTTTGAATGCTTGTATGTCAATAGTTGAGTGTTTGAAGGTTGTCAAATTCCCCTATACAACTTTTTCTCAAGTGTTAAGACGCATGGTGATTTTGGGGGGCATTTTTCGTTAAAAAAGGTGCGTCTTATGACACGGGAAATATGGTATATAAATATTTATGTATATATATATATATATATATATACAGTATATATATATATATATATATACAGTATATATATATACACAGTATATATATTTATATATATATATATATATATATACAGTATATATATATATATATATATACACAGTATATATATATATATATATATACACTTGTGTGTATATATGTATGTATGTGTCTGTCTGTTAGTTTATATATCTATGAGTGAGATTATACTTAAATGCGCAGGGAAATAGAAAAGATATTTCAAGTATATCGGATCATTTTCTTTTCTACTTCCTATTTCATTAACGTTTGTTACAAATCGTAAGAATTCCTGGAAAAACGACTAGAAAAAGCAAGAAACATGACTACGACGTAGAACATCTGCATTAAGAATAAAGAAAAATCTAAACTTTGATTGATTTTCCTTAACTGTTTCAGTGAATTTTTTTATATAATCTAGAATTCTAGATCTTTCAATCGATTTTTGAATGGATACCTATTTAGATACGAACCGGGACTCACGACTTCTGCTTGGTATTTTAAGAATTAGGATTCTTGCTTGTCTGGCTGGGAGATTGTCTAAATTTAATTTTTCCTTTTTTTTTCGTTTAATGAAAATATTTGTTTTATTGCTAAAAGTAATTTTTATATATTTACACAAGCTAAACTGGTCCTTCATGAACCCCTTTTCTGACCATGGGAGCTACTTATTTACCTTTGATTAAACAATTACAGGGAAAAATTATTATTTTAGTATCGATTATAGAATAAAAATAACATTTGAAATGATTTCCTGAGGAAGAGATTATCAGTTTTCTTATATTACCGACTAGTCAAGTCAATAGAGGAAAAAAAGGCCGAATAAGGAAAACATTCATGGAAAGCTAAAACAAGCTTCATTATTTTTGTGATAGGGTACCTAACAACATGATAATTTAGCACCCCTCTATAACCCTGGATTTAGCTGCCTTCTTGGGGAAATGACGTGGAAAAAGTTTTATTGCAAATATCTCGCCTAGGACTCAATTTAATTGAAAGCTTACTGATACTTGAAATAATCGTCATAGAATTTTCTCTAAAATCTCATTTAATAATTTTTTTTTTCATGGTTCTGGTGCCAGGAGTAGGGTAATATTTGAATCCAATTTTAGATATCTATGCTATCCTTAGTGACACATTAATAGTATAGGTACAGCTGCTTGATTTCATTCCTTACTTACATATCACCAAGCGCCAAAATGTTTTGAAAATTACTTTTTTTCCATTAAATCGGGGCTGGTAGGCAACTACAAAAGGAATGGTTACACAGGTAAAGACTCAAGTCCACCAAACCTGCTCAACATTGTCTCATGCAAATGTGATTAAGGTTGCATGACTGTCACCAGCAGCCGTAGAAAGGCAGGATTAAAATGTTCTGTGATATGTGTTTCTTGCAAGAGGTTGTCATGTTCAAACACTTACGTAACTGATGCTATCCTTGATGCCACATTATAAAATAAAACCCTTTGATGTCACAGGGTGAAGAAACTCATGGAATAGAATAATCAGAATATAAAATAGGAGGGTCAGTGACTCACCCTTGATGAGCTCTCTCTCTCTCTCTCTCTCTCTCTCTCTCTCTCGGTATATATATATATATATATATATATGTGTGTGTGTGTGTGTGTGTGTGTGCTTGTGTGTGTGTGTGTGCTTGTGTGTGTGTGTGCACCATATGCTCACACAAGAAAGACGTGCCTGGCAAGGTCCTTCAAGTAAAAGTGAGTGAAAATGCGCTCCCTTTGCGCATGACATCAAACGTGGAAATCTACCCGATATAACTGACTCTGACAGGTGATAAATAACACGTCGGAGGATAATTTTGCAATTAACTAATTCTTAACGTTTAATATTTCCATTTTGATTTACCTAAAGTACAGATTATCTTTATGAGGAGCCGTACTTCGAAGAATGGCCTTCTCATAATATTCGAATATTTTTTATCATTGATATTTAGAACAAATAGATACCTCCCCAAGGAACTTAAAGTTTTGTTGCAATGTATTGATTTGAATTTAACGTGACATAGAGTTATTATATCTATTAATACAAACCATGTTGATATGGAATCTGACTAAATCCTAGGAAAAAAGGAAAAATGAATGTAGCATAATTTGTTTAAGTACAATAAACTCTCATTTAAATCTTAATAGATTGATAGAACAAAGATGTCCATTTATTGGAAATGGAACAGAGATATAAGAACCAAGTGCAGGCACCAAATGGAAATGTGCGTTGCTGTTCTCATGTTCCTTCTTGTTTTATTACTTCAAGTCTGTTGCATCTTTTCTTCCTCTCGAGATGTCGCATTCTAAAAAACAGCCACTTTTATTGAAAAAAAAAAAAAAAGAATCATCAACGTCGTCAGGAATAACAAATACAGCAAATTTTATTTCATCTGCCATTTTTTTATGTTGTAAAAAATCTAAAAAAAAAAATTAATTTAAGAGAAAAATGCTTGATGGTTACTGTATTTCTTCTTGAATTACAAGTATATAATCGATCTATGTCTTCGAAGTTTTGCTTTTAACAATCCACCTTATATTTGAATATTTATATGGAAACTTGTGACTACATATCCGCCAATATATCTTGAGGATTCCTCTTTAATGACAGATCTCCTTATCTCTCTTACTTTCTGATATTTAGTGAATTATATTTCTCCAGAAAATATTACGTCATCCTACGAACAACATTAAATGATAAGTCTCTAAAAATTTTCTTCGATGTATATATTTCCAAGGTCAGTTTCCTGTTATGAGAATATTTGTTAAATCCTGTTCTATCACGTCCAAATGATACCCTTTTATATGTGAATGATTCAAGATTTTCTTTTTCTTTGCATTATCACTAAAAATGCAATATCCCTACTTGACAACATGTTTTCCGATATATATATATATATATATACATATATATATATATATATATATATATATACAGTGATACCTTTAAATACGATCTTAATTCGTTCCAGAAACTGCTTTGTATGTTAAAACGGTCGTATGTTGGGGCAAATATTCCCATAAGAATACACGGTCATTTGTTTAATTCGTTCCTCAGCCTAAAAACCCATAATAACTCCTTAATAATTCGCTACACATAATTACACATAACATTAATACAATATAATAATACATAAATATCTAAATAAAGAATAATAATAAAGAAATAATAAATAAAAAAGGGGTTTTTATGTAACACTTTACCTTAGGGACAGGTGTAGGTGTAGGGACTGCTACGCAGGAGGAGATGGAAGATCAGCGAGGAGGTAGGGACGGCGACTTTGTATGATAACATGTACGATAACTTACACTAACTTACACTATGTGAACTTTAACTTAGCTTAGCTTATTTTTTTTTTTTTCATTTTTATAATTTTATATATTTTTTTTCTTTTCTTATTTTTAATTTTCATCACTTTCACTCAATTTGGCCTTTCTTTTCTTTGCTTCACTTTCTTTCTTTTCATCATGATCACCAGACCGTTTTAGTAGAGATTTTTTAAAGAAACTATCAAGTGAAAGTTGCTTGGTACGGCTTTTGAGGATTTTTCTAAAATGAGTTAAAGAAACATCATCAAACAGCGCAACTACACGGCAAACCTGAAGTTTCTGTGGGTGATGCTTGTCAATCAAATCAACCACATGTTGATGATATGCCAACATCTGTCTTATTTCCGCCGTACCTAAGATTTGGCCTACCTCATCGGTCTTCTCCGACACACTCAACTGCGCTTGGAACTCATCATGCTGCATGGCTTGCAGCTCCTGGAGTTCCTCGGTGGTGAGTTCTTCATGATGCTCATCGACGAGTACGTTGATGTCATCTTCATCCACATCCAGACCCATGGACTTGCCAAGGGATACAATCTCTTCGACGTCTTCCTCTGCGGCAACCACAGGTTCATTCCCGGGGCCAAAACCTTCAAAATCTCTGGGAGCAACAGCATCAGGCCAAAGCTTCTTCCAAGCTGAATTCAGGATCCGAGAGTTACTCCCTCCCAAGCCTGATCCATGATCTTTAAGCAGTGCATGATATTAAAGTGGCTCCTCCAAAATTCACGCAAAGTTAAGTTGGTGCTTTGCGTGACATTAAAGCACTGCTTAAATAAGTGCTTGGTGTACAGCTTCTTAAAATTAGAGATGACTTGCTGGTCCATGGGCTGGAGGATAGCGGTAGTATTCGGTGGAAGATACAACACTTTGATGAATTTGTATTCGTCGATGATATCATCTTCGAGTCCGGAGGGGGTGAGCGGGTGCATTGTCCAAACAAAGCAAGCACTTCAAAGGCAAATTCCTCTCCTGAAGGTACTTCTTGACAGCAGGGCCGAAAACTACGTTTACCCATTCCACAAAGATATGCCTAGTAACCCAAGCCTTAGAATTAGAATGCCATAGAACATGTAGCAGGTCTTTATTAATTCTATGTGCTTTAAATGCCCTAGGGTTTTCGAAATGGTAAACTAATAAAGGCTTAATTTTGCAGTCCCTGCTGGCGTTGGCACAAAGCTCAAGAGTCAACCAATCCTTCATTGGCTTATATCCAGGCATTTTCTTCTCTTCGGTGGTAATGTACGTTCGACTAGGCATCTTTTTCCAAAACAGACCGGTTTCATCACAGTTGAACACCTGTTGCTCTACATAGCCTTCCTCCATCACGATGCTTTCGAACTTTTTAACAAAGTCTTTAGCAGCCTTGGTGTCCGAACTTGAAGCTTCTCCATGCCGAACAACTGAATGAATCCCGGTCCGTTTCCTAAATTTCTCGAACCAACCTCAAGACGCCTTGAATTCCTCCGTCGTAGGATCGGCTGAGCTCTCCCCCGCGTCATCCCCAGAGCCCGCCGCCTTCAAGTCACTGTAGATGGCACTGGCCTTCTGACAAATGATTGTTTCAGTGATCATATCGGTAACAATCTCCTTGTCCTTGATCCATATTAACAAAAGGCATTCCATCTCTTCAAGGGTAGGGCTACGACGTTTGGAAATAATCATGATCACCTTCAAAGGTTTCACTGCCTTAATGTCTGTCTTCTGTTTTATGATCGTCGAGATCATAGACATATTCCGGCCATATTGCTTAGCCAGATCGCTAACACTTACACCTCGCTCATGCTTTTCTATTATTTCTTGCTTTAATTCTAATGAAACCATTGACTTCTTCCTTTTCTCACCACTACTACTACTTCCTAAACCGAAACTAAGCTTTTTAAGACCTATGATTACGAAACACAGAAAACAACACGTGAAAAAGGAAGATAAAAAACACTGTTAATAACTGAACAAAAGAGAACAAGCACATGATACGCACGAGATGAGAGGACTGATCAAGGTGACGCTCGATTACCGTCCCTCCAATGTGCTGCCGTCTAGGGGCGTCAACAACAAACCACGGTTGACGCTTTAGAGGATATTCCACGCGTACGAGTATTGTTTACTTTGTATGTTGGAGCAACACTTCGGGTGTCGAAACAGAAATTTGGTAGAATTTTACTTTGGATGTTGGAAAATTCGTATGTTAGGACATCCGCATATAGAGATTCCACTGTATATATACACACGCACACACACACACACATATATATATATATATATATCAAATTAACTGCATTGGTATCGTATATATACATCTAAAAAATCTTTCAAGACTGTTTTGATTTAATCTCTGCTTCATGATAAAATATATTTCACGACTTTTTTTAGCCTGTCACGTAGCCAGATCCGTGAGTGGTGAAATCCTATTACACCGTTTATAGAATTTTTAAAAGCGAATAAATATGGTGTCCCTCATCGATCCTTTTATTTAATGTAGCTATAACTCGGCAGTGTCTTTCGAATTGATGTTTTCTTGTAAGCCTCTTTCCTCCAGAAAGTACAACGCATTTTCACTAGCATTTCGTAGTAGTTGCACTTTCCCCACGGCCTTTGTAAGCTACTTATATTGATATCTGTGTCATTAATTTTATATGATAAAGCATGCTCTGATACGCCTTCCGTGAGCATATCCCATATACAGGCATCAGATAAACTATTTCCTTTTTCCATAAGAAAACTGTGGTGCACCCCAAACGGTTTCTAATTATCTTTATGTAATGAGGAGTATCATAAATAGTGAGTTTCAAAAAAAAAAAAAAAAGGTTATTAAAACGATCAATCTCGAATCTTTCCAGACCAACAAATTACCAGGCCTAATATCATGGACAATTACCGCAGTGACAAAGAAAGCTTTTCAACATAAAGATCAATAGAATGAATTTTCTCTGCACCTTAGAATTATCCTATTGGTAGTAAATGTATTGTTTTTAGCTTCCCATCGAACCTATCGACATAGTTAACAAACATCTTATCATATATACCTGAAATTGTCATAAGGTTTATGTAAAACCTCCATTTCTTCTGTCATACCACCACTTAGTACGGAAATCAATTCATCAAATGAAATCAACCAAAGTTTTTCCCTCTATTATTCACGGTTTTGCCTTTATCAGTGACAAAACAGAATGCTGAATACTAAGCTTACATTTCAGATTTACTGCGCGTTTGCTCAGCCTGATTTGTGATGTAGATGGAAATCCTCTCTTAGATCGTTAATATGGATAGTAATTATTGGTACTCATGCTCCTCAGAGTGAAACCTGACGATATGATTTTATATTTCCAGTGATTGACAGGTTTATTAGTTATTAGAACATTTATCCGTACCAAACTCATCATAAGTAGAAATATCTAGTTCTTTTTTTTCAGAATTATGTGAACATAGGTTCCATCTTTTGCTTTTTCCAAACAACTAACTTACTTAACTTGTTTGATTGTTATTTGTTCACTCCCCAGTAGTCGTTACTCCATACCCTTTACATAGTCGTCTGCTTCAATATAGAATATAGAGAACAATTCAAAGCATACTTCCAGTTAACGTTGTCTTCGTGTTTGAAAGTATATACTGTATACATTTCTTTTTTGTTGTTTTTTTAGAAACGAAAATTTCGAATACCGAAATCTATGGTCTTTTTGTTATCTTTATGACATGTAAATACAACACAGAGGGAATGAATGTTAGTTAGAAGTTGATAAACGTGATAGAAACAATTCAATTTGAACAATAGAGCCCCTAATCATGTCAATCGTCGATCCCAAGTCTATTCGTGACGTCACGTAACTCCGTCCAGAAGAGCTTCTGTCGATCTCTCCGAGTATGTTTAAAGGACCATCGAGGCTACCATAATATATTGTCCTCTACTTTTTTTTTTCTTGGAAAAAATTACGGTTATGGCATGTACCGTTATCGTCTCTGATAATCTATGCATCTATGAGCATAATTATACCATTTAAATTGCAAAAATATAAACGAATTGGTGATGAATTATGATGAATATAACTTTGAAAAAAGTGTAGAGCTTCCCCCACCCACCCAGAAAAGAGAGAAAACAAAAGACATGGTACTTTTTCTATAGTAATAATTATAAAGCTAGTAAAGAGTAAAAGCGATACTTTCATGAATATCTTTCGGTCAATATAAATAATTCGATTTTTTTAATATGAAAATCGAATAATGTCCAACAAAGGTTGGAGATCCCTGGAATTCATCTGGATTTTCAAGACATATTTTTA
>NC_090725.1:222319985-222329985 GCF_036898095.1 Palaemon carinicauda | reverse complement strand
CAAAATTGGGGGAAGTCCCCTTTTATATTTATATATGTATATATATATATATATATATATATATATATGTATGTGTGTATGTGTATATATATATATATATATATATATATATATATATATATATATATATATATATATATATATATATATATATATATATATATATATATATATATATTGTCAAGTTGTCACTCCACTTTTGTACATATTGAATACTGTAAACATTTTTTTAGTATTTTCTTACTTTCAATATGCACGCCCTCTGTTGATTGCTTGCTTCACTTTTCATCCTTCCTTGTCCACAGCAAAGTCTCTTTTCCCATTATTCCTCCTTTGATCTTCGTTTTGTTTACTTTGGTACTTCAAATTTCTTGTCAAGTTGGGTGTATTCTTCCTGTTCTGAAGACAGTGTTCGTGGCTCTTTCTCCTATTACTAAGTGTATTTTGTTATTTAGATATGTTGAATTGTGTTGAATTATTGAACAATTTGCCATATGTTTAATTATTTTAGTGAAGTGTTTTGTTGAAACTATTTCGTTCATGTATAAGTGTTAAGTAATTCAGGTTAATTTGTGTATAATTAGTAATTAATAATTATAATAAGAGATTGCTGAGTTTCGTTCACCCGACCATTGTTTCACACAGATTGGATTTTATTTTGGTGGAATATTATTTTTATTATGCTTCCTACTGAGTGTTAGCTAAGGCCATCTTTAAGTTAAAGTATTTACCACTGAATACGAGGACATTCAGCTTAGGCATGTCATAATTTGGGGGCCTGTCCGGGATTCCAAATCTGTTGTGCGACTATAAACTGTTGAAATGTTTTTGGTGAATTTTTAAGAACTGTTGGTGAACGATATGCCCTAATATTGTGTTTCATTAATTTGTACAGTTAGTGCCATGCTACGCTGTTCTTCGCTTTCATTAATCTGTGTTTGACAGTAGTTCCAGGCAAGAATACACCTCATCTCTCCTTAAACCAAGGTAAAGTATTTTTGAAGGATAAGTCAATAACAAGTGGTAATTGACAGGGATCTCTGCGTATATCGCCTCTTATGCCCGCCTCGTTAATATTTTCCATAATAAAGGTCACCCTCGCTATCATATAAAAGTGATAAGTTACGTTAATGTTACGTTACCTTGCACATCGTTGATTAGCTCCCGACCTTTCGGATTAGCAAAATCCACTGTACTCCTTTTAAAGTCTTCTTATTGCGGAAGTTTTAGTTCATTCTCACACTTTTAGTGTACCTCAAATACTCCGTGATTCCAGACTTTCTGTAATTACTGAATTGCGCTAGTTTAACTCCACAAGATTAGACATGTGGTTTAGTGAGGTTGCTGCGTAAATCTTTAGGTAATTACCATTCTGTAACTAGCAGTTGTCATTCGTATTTAAATACTCCTCTCGCTGTCTGTTAGCGTTCTATTATAAGTACAGTAATAGCGTTGGGCTGCAGTTACCTAAATTTATCATTATAGGTTCTCGGTAGTAAATATAACTTTGTACATTTGTCTACGTTAGGAGCAATGTACGTGTAGCTACTGTTAACTTTATTTTATAAATATGAATACTGTTTAGAATGATTAACAGAGTTAATGTGTTCGCGTTTAGTCAGCCATTCATTGTTAGGTAGGTAGGATTTGTTGTATTTACATAAGTGTTGTGTAGTGAGTAATTAAACCTTGTTCAAAATGCCTTTTAATCTAGAGAGCTTTGCTGGAAACCCCAAAGAGGAATTATCTACGCTCAGGTATGCTACTAAACAGGATCTGCGTGACCTAGCAGCAAAATGTAACATTGTGGTTGATCCTGCTTAAGTGAAGGCTAGATTACTGAGTAACATTTTGGATTATTTAATTAACCAAGAGATTATTGCAGATGATGAAGAAGTACAAGCACTCAGAATTGCAGCAGGAGTACTTCCGCCTGTTCCAATAGATACAGAAGTAGAAAAAATAAGGCTTCAATTGCAGTTAGAGAAGGTAAAGAAGGAAACGACTGAACGGGAGCTCTATCTAGAAGAGAAGGAACGAGAAGCGAGAGAGAAGGAACGAGAAGCGAGAGAGAAGGAACGAGAAGCGAGAGAGATGGAACGAGAAGCGAGAGAGAAGGAACGAGAAGCGAGAGAGAAGGAACGAGAAGCGAGAGAGAAGGAACGAGAAGCGAGAGAGAAGGTAAAGAAGGAAACGACCGAACGGGAGCTCTATCTAGAAGAGAAAAGAGAGCAGAAGCAAGAGAGAAGGAACGAGAAGCAGAGATAAGACATCAGATAAAACTCCAGGAGCTTTCTTCAGGTAAGAGAAAGGAAGCCACACTCCCTGCTACGTTTGAAGTTTTTAAAGCAAGTAAGCTTGTACCTCATTTCGACGAGAAAGATCCTGAGGTTTTCTTCCAGAACTTTGAACAAATAGCAGAAACCTTCAAATGGCCTGTAGAATTCTGGTCTCTGCTCATCAGGAACAAAGTGAAGGGTAGAGCTGCATTAGTTGCTTCACAACTGGTAAGTGAAAATGACTATACAGTGTTAAAGAAAACTATCTTGGATGCGTACTCCATTACCATAGAAGGGTACAGACAAAATTTTAGAAATTCTGTTAAAACTTTCAACCAAACTTTTGTAGAATTTTGTAGTCTCAAAAATAGGCAGTTGAATAAGTGGTTAGAAAGAGCAGGTGTTGATAACTTCGAATCATTTAAGAATTTGATTCTTCTAGAAGAATTTTTGAGGAAAGTGCCTACTCATATCTCAACCTTCATTCATTTTAAAGGTGAAACACTGGTAAAGAAGGCAGCTAGTCTCGCCGATGATTACCACTTAATCCATAAATCACAAAAGGGTCAAACTAACAAATCATCTCCTTTCTTTTCCAAATCTCCCCAGGTATCCTGTACTTACTGCAAGAAAGAGGGCCACACTATTGAAAATTGTCCACTTCCCCAGTGCAAAACTTCAAAAGCAAAAGAAGGTAAAAATGCCCAGTCAAGGAGCACATGCCATGTGACTACTCCGATGGAAGGGTTGCAGCCGTTTGAAGGATTTATTTGTGATGTTACTGTAAATGGTACTTCACTGAAGTGCCTCAGAGACTCCGGTTCCTCTCAGTCTATATTGGCAGACTTAGGTTCGAAGAATTTAACTTATACTAAGGAGTTTGTAACCATTTCAGATTTAACCTCTTCCAGGACTCTGCCTCTTGCTGAAGTGGAAATTGTTAGTCCTTACTTTACAGGAAAGGCTAAAGTAGCTGTGTTAAAGCAAGCCTTGCCGTGTTCTCCAGTGAAGCTGATCTTGGGTAATGATCTAGCAGGGTCACAGGTGAAAACTAATTTTATTATTTCAGATCCTGAATTCGTAATCCAAGAAGAAAGTAAGTCCATAGAATCTCCACCAGCTATAACTCAGGTTGTGACTAGGAATACTTCCAGGGCAGGACCTTTGAAAAGTGAGAGTAAAACTACTGGAAGAACTATGGAGGCCTTGGACTTGGTGAACGTAGGTAAGAAAGAATTTACAGAGCTACAGAAAGAGGACCCCAGCCTTAGTGAACTTTGGAAAAAGGTGAGAATTCCAGATGAAAATCCAAAATTGTCATATTTTTATGTGAATAAAGGTATTCTCTGCAGGCATTTCAGGTCACCACAGATTAATTCTAACCATACTTGGAGGGATTGCCACCAAATAGTCATTCCTCAACCTCTAAGACTTTCCTTGTTAGACCTCGCTCATTCTGCAGAATCCCACTTAGGGGTCAACAAGACTTGCAAAAGAGTAAGTGAAGACTATTATTGGCCAGGCCTTGGTAAAGATATTAAGAGCTATGTTGCTTCATGTCACCATTGTCAGGTTACAGGTCAACTTAACCCTAACCAGAGAATCCCGCCAGCACCACTCCAGAACGTACTAGTACCCAAAACTCCTTTTTACAAACTCTTCATAGATTGCGTTGGTCCCTTACCAAAGACTAAGAGAGGGAATGAATACATACTGACTGCTATGTGTCCCACTTCAAGGTTCCCTTTGGCATTTGCAATCAAAAACATAAATGCAAAGACTATATTACTTAACCTTAGGAAGGTTTTCACTGTTTTAGGATTTCCTTATGAGTTACAATGTGACCAGGGAACTAATTTTAAAAGCCATGTCTTCAAACAAACTATGCATACATTGAATATTCATAATGTTAACTCCTCTATATATCATCCACAGACAAATGGTGCCCTGGAAAGGTTCCATCAAACCTTGAAGAACCTTTTGCGTAAGTACAGCAGTGAAACGGCAAATCATTGGGATGAGGACCTCGATCTCCTAATGTATGTTTTTCGATGCACTCCACATGATTCCACAGGGATATCTCCCTTTGAGGCATTGTTTGGTCGTCGACCACGAACTGTATTGGGTATGGTGAAAGAAAATATTTTGCATCAGAAACCAGAGGAGACTACTAACACGTTGCAATATATTAAAGACCTTAAAAGTAAGTTTCATCAGATAAATGATTTGGTATGTTCTAACCACCTTTCCTCGCAACGAGTAATGCAGCAACAGGGGAACAAGAAAGCCAGGTTAAGGGAGTTCCAGAAAGGTGACCAGGTACTTTTATATCATCCAATTCCAGGAGGTCCATTGAGAGAGAAGTTTGCCAGCCCATATACAGTCCTAGATCGTCTTTCTAAGGTAAACTATGTAATTAGTACCCCAGATAGGAGGAAGGACACACAATTAGTTCATGTGAACTTGTTGAAGCGGTACCAAAGTAGAGTAAATAGTGGACCACCTCGAGTAACATTGGTGACTACCTCAACTCTCAGGTCTAAAGACGACTATCCTGTTGCTACTACTAATGAAGACCCTGATGAAGAACCAGAACTGATATCTTTTAGTGATTTAACTAACTTTGAGATAATGGGTAAGCTTGACTCCTTCTTATCACACTTGTCTACAAATGAAAGCAAAGAACTAAACTCCTTACTCACCAATTTTCAGGACTTGTGCACTGATGATCCAGGAACCTGTAACCTGATTCAACATGACATCTTGCTGGAGCCAGGAACACAGCCCATCAGACAACCATTTTACAGAGCGATAGGAAAGAAGCTTGAATCCTTAAGGTCAGAGGTACAGTACTTGATAGATCACAAGTTAGCAGTCCCAAGTACCTCTCCTTGGGCTTCACCTTGTATACTTGTACCTAAAGCCAACGGTAAGTTACGGCTATGTACAGACTACCGCAGACTGAATAAGGTCACCATTAAGAATTCTTTAACTTTGCCACGGATCAATGATATTTTAGACAATATAAGTAATTCAAAGATTTTGACTCAGATTGATTTACTAAAAGGGTACTATCGGGTAAAACTGACCCCAAAGGCCTAATCAATCTCTGCTTTTGTAACACCCTTTGGCCTATTTGAGTATGTGGTTATGCCTTTTGGGCTCTCTAATGCCCCTGCTACATTTCAGAGGCTGATGGCAGAGGTAATCAGAGATTTACCTAACGTCTATGTGTACTTGGACGATATAGTCATAGCAAACATGACTTGGGAGGAACATCTGCAGACACTCTCAAAACTGTTTACACGACTACGTACTGTAGGTCTCACCATCAACTTAGCCAAGAGTTCATTTGGGCAAGCTAAGGTTGTATACCTTGGTCATTATTTGGGCAGTGGAGAAATAATGCCAAAAGATGCTAATATTGAGAGTGTAATGAACATACCTGTACCCCATTCGAAATCTCAACTTAAGACCTTTTTAGGTATGGTCTCTTATTATTCCAAATTCATAAAAAATTTCGCCATTCTTGCTGCTCTATTATATGCACTACTGTCTAACAAAGTAAACTTTGTTTGGACCAAGGAATTAGACAATCTTTTCCATCAGCTTAAAGGTATCTTGATCTCTAAACCAATTTTAAAGGCACCAGACTTCTCAAAGGAATTTTTATTACAGGTAGATGCCAGTGGCACAGGTTATGGAGCTCTGCTTCTACAATCTTATGCTCCTAATGACACCAGCTGTATTCCAACACTGCATTACCTACCATTAGCCTATCACTCGAGATTCTTCAGAGGAGCACAAACCAGAGGGGCTACCGTAGAGAAGGAGATTTACGCGATCGTAGCTGCTTTACAACACTTCCAACCCTATCTTGAAGGTCATCGTCGGGTCATTGTCTTTACTGATCACCGACCTCTCACGTTCCTCAACCGTGCCAGACTCAAAAATCTGAAACTCTTGCGGTGGTCTTACATCCTTGGCACCTTCAATATTCAGCTTCAAAGCATCAAAGGAACTAACAACACCATTGCAGACACCTTGTCACGCCTTCCATCCGCATCTTCAACTGGATCCATCGCTATGGACCCATCTTAGTGGGGGGGGGGGGGGGGTGATTGTCAAGTTTTCACTCCACTTTTGTACATATTGAATATTGTGAACTTTTTTTTAGTATTTTCTTACTTTCAATATGCACGCCCTCTGTTGATTGCTTTCTTCATTTTTCATCCTTCCTTGTCCAGAGCAAAGTCTCTTTTCCCATTATTCCTCCTTTGTTCTTCATTTTGTTTACTTTGGTACTTCAAATTTCCTGTTAAGTTGGGTGTATTCTTCCTGTTCTGAAGATAGTGTTCGTGGCTCTTTCTCCTATTACTAAGCGTATTTTGTTATTTAGATATGTTGAATTGTGTTGAATTATTGAACTATTTGCCATATGTTTAATTATTATAGTGAAGTGTTTTTTTGAAACTATTTCGTTCATGTCTAAGTGATAAGTAATTCAGGTTAATTTGTATAATTAGTAATTAATAATTATAATAAGATATTGCTGAGTTTCGTTCACCCGACCATGGTTTCGCACAGATTGGATTTTATTTTGGTGGAATATTATTTTTGTTATGCTTCCTACCGAGTGTTAGCTAAGGCCATCTTTAAGTTAAAGTATTTACCACTGAATATATATATATATATATATATATATATATATATATATATATATATATATATATATATATATATATATATACATATATATATAATGTGTGTCTAAATATATATGTATACATGTATATGTATATGTATATGTATATGTATTAATGTATTGTTTCCTGGTCTGAGCACCCAAAATATATTATACGATTATGACTCCCGAAGTCTGGGCATTAAAAAAATATACTATACTATGGCTCGTGACTGGGAACCAAAAATATAACCTTATATATATTACGACTGGCAAGCTAGTTAAGCTTCTGAATTCCAAATTACCTTGTTTGCTTTTACTTTAAAACTGTTATACTTTAAAACATTAATACCCGAAATCTAAGACCGTTAAATAATGCTCAGACAGCAATATATAAAACACCTAATATCCAAAGTGTCTTAAGCACACTCAAAACTAAACTGGGTAATTACCTTTAGGTATTATTATCACTTATTTAACTTTAACTGTGGTTCTTAACAGGAATACGAGCAGAATCTGGTCCTAAATAGTGATGATTGGAATAATACACTCGTTACACAATTAAATATATTCTATATAAATTACAGCACTTTGAAAATAATATACATAAAATTAGCCACTGGAAAAAAATATTAAGTATGATCAAAACTAAAAATAAGAGAAAATGTTACGAAATTAAATTATAAAAGAACTTGACTGGAACTATTATATCTGAATAACCTTAAGCTAAGGGAAAAAAAAAAAACAATGCAATGAAAATAATACAAATGCTTGAAATAATCGTGATACAATACAAAGTTTAAGTTTGACTCTAAATGAATATTAGCTAACCAGATTACTTTACAAACATATCCTGCTCACAGGACCGTTTACAAAACGTTGTATAATGACAACAATCACCCTATAACAGTGAATTAAAAAGTCACCCCCGAGTATTGCGTGACACACGTTTTGCTTTCGGCACAGTCACTCAGGAGTGGACACAATAGAAAGAACTGAACCTGTCGAATACACTGGGTTACGGGTGTGAATGAGAAAGAGAGAGAGAGAGAGAGAGAGAGAGAGAGAGAGAGAGAAAGAGAGAGAGAGAGAGAAAGAGAGAGAGAGAGAAGGGGGGAGGAGGTTATCGCATGGCTGCAGTTTTAACTCGATCTCTAGGTATGTCTCTCCCTGACTCAACCTTGGGTCGTCTATATGCATAAAATTTGGCGAATTTACGAAGGTTCCAGGATTGTTCTAAACCACATGTCACAGAACATTCTCTAACATGACGCAATACATCATAGAATATAAAAGAATATCACCTAAGCCCTTGTTCCTATCTCACATGAATCCTACAAAACTTTAGAATAGACTACGTAAGACTTCATAGCATACGTACGTGAAATAAAAAGTTAATTCTTTAAACAAAAATAAGTAAATTACATATTTTGACTTGAATAATGAATATAATGAATTTTACGATCGAAGTCTTGCGTAATTTACATAAAATACTTATATTTACATGAGAGGGGCTCATTTTACGGGAAGGGTATCATCTCTTCAATGCACAAATGAAAAAAAATATATACATATATCAATAAAATTATAAATAAACTACGACATTTACTCTATGGTCTAATAAATATATATATATATCTATATATATATATATATGTATGTATATATATATATATATATATATATATATATATATATATATATATTATATATATATATATATATATATATATATATATATATATATATATATATATATATATATATTCAGCCAAGGCCACAGGAAAAATAAAAGAAGGTATACCGAGCGCTTTCGTGTTATTTCAACACATTTTCGAGGTACAATGCTAAAAACACAGAGAATATCTAACAAAGTAAACTGAAAAGAATGAAAACAAGTATTTAAAGTCAGGTTAAAACTAGTACAGCAGATACAGAACAGTTCAACATGTGATTAAAAAGAAACAATCTTACAAATCTCGTTAACAACAAATGGGTCCAGTTTGTACATACCCTGGCTTACATTCATTAAGTCACTGTGATATTTGATAAAAGCAGATTCAATTATATTCCTACGGGTTATATTATTACAATATAAAACAACTTTTGCCCCCTTCCAATAAATCATGTGATTAAAATTATTAATGTGTAAAAACAAAGCATTCGAAATTTGTCCCGTTCTCACACTATATTTGTGTTGTTTAATTCTGGTGTCCAGTCCCTTCCCAGATTGTCCTAGATAAAAAACAATTGCAGTTCATGCAAGGAACCCTGTAAATGCAGCCCTGAGAAACTTTGGGAGAATTCCTTATTAGTATGCTCTTCAGTGTATTTGAAAATTTAAAAACAACATTAATATTAAAATTCTTGCAAAAACTCGGAACCCTCCGTAAGAGGTCATTATATGGTAAAACGAGCACATTATCATTATTAAAAGCCATTCTATTGTATGGTCTTGTAAAAACACATAAACCTGGTAACCCCATTAGACCAATTATCAGTTCTGTTGGGTCATGTACTTATAAGCTTTCAAAATGGCTGGTTAAGATTCTTTCACCTTTAGTTGGAAGCATTTCGAATTCCAATATCAAACATAATGTAGATCTGATAGAAAAACTGAATAGCACAACTATTAATTTTAAGTTTAAAATGATTAGTTTTGATGTTGTATCTCTGTTTACAAAAGTACCTATACATGACTTGCTTGAATATTTAGCTGAATTTTTAGACAATTATGATTTACCCTTGTCCACTCATAATATTTTAGAACTGGTTAAACTCTGCATTTGTGATTCTGTTTTTACTTTTGATGACAAATTCTATACACAAAAGTTTGGTATGGCAATGGGAAATCCTCTTTCGCCTGTTTTAAGTAATTTATATATGGAGTTTTTTGAAACAAGATTTTTACCTAATATTTTGCCTTATGGTGTTCTGTGGTATAGGTATGTTGATGATATTTTCTGCATATGGCCTCTAACCGAAAATGTAAATGCATTTCTCTCTGAACTGAATAATTTGGTACCTTCCATTAATT
>NC_090725.1:222304985-222309985 GCF_036898095.1 Palaemon carinicauda | reverse complement strand
AACGGGCGGACAAATAAAGAAGTATGCCCTATCCTCATATTGTTCTGCACTGCAACCACTATCGGACTCACACATGAAAAATCAGACCGTTGAGGTAACAAACTAATTTCAACTCCATTATCATGCAGTTCTTATGTTTCATATTTTCATGTCAACATCAACTTTATTGATAAAAAAAATGTTGAAAATACAAGTGCAATTGTCACCTTTATGTGACCCAAGATTTGTCTCTAAATACAGCTAGCTGTTTGTGAGCTGTTGTCATACTGACGCCTCCAGTCCACTCCCGTCACATTGGTAACCCATACTGAGTGCCCTGAACTCCCAGCCTGGCTTCCAGCTCAACTTTTAATATGTCATATTCTACAAGAATGACCACCACCAACCACAACTTATCTGTCTATGCTGCCATAGTGAAGCTCCCACCCTTCACCCACCAGTAAAGATGTGCATGTCTAGTTTCAGCACCCTGAGGCTCAGTTCTTCATCAAAGACGTGACCCACTCAGGCAGCAAAGCAGACTACATTCTAACTGCAATTCCTGACAACACCTTTCCAGGAATATTCGATTACCTTTGTGAACCATACAGTATGATACCCTCAAATCATACCTCCTAAAGAAGTACTCACTGTCACCAGATGCACTTATAAATAAGATATTTCAGATCTCTCGGCAAACGTTGGGGGGGGGGGGGGGGGGGGGTCAAGTGGTACCGATGGTGTTCAGCATTTTGCAGATGGTTACTCTCAAGAAGTAAACCTACTTCATGCTTAAAGTACAAGGCCTTCCGGAACCAGTGAGATATATTTTTCCCGATGTCAAGACTTTGCACATAAAGCACCTGATGGCTGAAGTTGATACCCTTATGGACAGCCACTTCCCCACCTTTAAGAACCTCTACAGCAACTCCACTCCTGACGAATGCAACAACCGTAAAATACCTACTGAAGCCGAGGTAAATGCTGCAGGACATTGACAGCCAGTTCGTGATATGTGTGGACAGCAACAAAGCTGCCCACCAACAACTTATACCACACAATACCTATGCCCACACCCTTACCCCCACTCATGACCACAACTGCACCCACACCCAAACCCCAACCTTTATCTTTAATAGCCACTGAATAATGCTCCTACCCCTCAGTTGTGTTACTATCACTCCATATCTGCTTATGATGCTCAGAAAAGTAATTCCAAAGGGAATGGTAAAAAAAAAAAATGTGCAAGTAGGCCATTGCCTGTGGTGTTGGCCTCCCTATGGACTAATTTGTGCTTTTGCATAACCCAGGATGTAATGTGTGATTTCTATTAGAATCTAGTGTCTGTTTTTCCATTTAGTCCCATATGGCATCTCATGGGACCTCCTCTTCTTTATATGCTACATACATGGATACAAATATCCACTGACTGTCACCTATACATTTTCCTAAACTACCTGAAACAATAATAACCTTATAATTAGGCATGACAAATACACGTTTAGTGCCAAGGAAGTGTTATTCGTGGGTTATCATATCACTCCTGAGGACGTTTACATGCTCCTTGAAGAAGGCTTTAGCAGTATAGAAGTTTCCCTTGTCCTCAATCTTCAAAGCACTGCAAGAGCTCTTGAGTATTAAACAATCATCACTATTTCTTGTCAATTTTAACCCAAAGACAGTAGAACACTATGGTACAGAGACTATTGTTCTACCCAAGACTGGAAGAAAATTGTTTGGTTTTGCATTTACCTTCTTCTAAAAGAGCTATTTACCTTATCAAAATAGTCTCTTCTACCATTACCAAGTAAAAAGTAGCCACTGAACAATTACATAACAGTAGTTAACTACTTGGGGGTAGAAAATAAATGTTGGGCTTTATTAGTGTTGTCAGGCTATGAGTAAAAAGTAGAATACTGTATGTATAAAATAGGCCAGATTATTTGGTGTAGGTGTAAACAAAGAAAAAATGAGTCGTAGCCAGGGAAGGATCCAAGGTAGTACTAACTGGCCAGGCCAGTCAAACAACTCAAACATTTTCAAGTAATATTATAATGATAATAAATATCAATAGGCATATTTACACAAACATACAATATATATATATATATATATACATATATATATATATATATATATATATATATATATATATATATATATATATATATATATATATATATATATATATATATATATGGGATACGACCTTTTCGTCCATAGCACTTTCGTCTAAAAGTACTTTCGTTTAAGGACACTTTGGTCTAAAGGCACTTTAGTCTAAAAACACTTTGGTCTAAAGGCACTTTGATGTAATAGAACTTTAGTCTGAAGAAACTTTTGTGTTGATGACCGTTCTTTTAGGTTAGGTTAGGTTAGGTTAGGTTAGACACACAAGTGTGTGGGTACGTATATACAGATACATGCATCTGAATGTATCGAATTTAATAAAAATAATCTTCGTTTACCAATATTCAGGTATAATGATACCTTAACAGGTGTCGAAAAAAAAAACATTGCAATTTATCATTGATGTGAAACTAAGCTTATGGATGTAAATATTCTGATAACTCTAGATAACGATGTTGGAGTTTTTGAGAAAATAGCTTTGCTCAAAAAGGCATTTTCTAGTAAAAAACAGAATGTGTAGGGATTCCTAACGTTACAAAATATGGCATAGAGATAGAAACAAGGGTGAAGAACGTTATCTAGAAATTAAATATATTGAAGGCACGTGTACTATTTAATAAAAATAATGTTTCTGAATCAAATATACAAATAAATAATGATGGAAGAAAAACTTGTAATTTGGTCTCAAGTAGAATAGCCTATCTTCATCTAAGTATTTAATTACGTTTCAACTGATTGCATTTCTACTGAAATGTATAGTTTTAATTTACCCATACAATATTAAAAAAAAAAATTCTATTTCCTAATAAACCCACAAAGGAAAAGTTACTTTAGAAATTACTACTGAGGAAGTATCACATTTTCATCAGATTTTTTTCTCGACATGCTGTCATGAAAAAATTAAATTTCATCCGTTTACAAAATAGTTTATCATACACATCTAATTCACACACATAGATGTATATTTTACATACACACATACACCCCCCACACACACACCTATATATATATATATATATATATATATATATATATATATATATATATATATATATATATATATATATATATATATATATATATATATATATATATATATATATATATATATATATATATATATATATATATATATATATATGTATATAAAGAGATACATACATATATATATATATATATATATATATATATATATATATATATATAAATATATATATATATATATATATATATATATATATATATATATATATATATATATATATCTATATATATACATATATATATATATATATAGATATATATATATATATATATATATATATATATATATATACATATATATATATATATATATATATATATATATATATATATATATATATATATATATGTATCTATCTATTCATATATGTATATATATATATATATATCTATCTATTCATATATGTATATATATATATATATATATATATATATATATATATATATATATATATCTATCTATTCATATATATATATATATATATATATATATATATATCTATCTATTCATATATGTATATATATATATATATATATATATATAATGTGTGTATATATATACATATACATATATATATATATATATATATATATATATATATATATATATATATATGTATATATATATATATGTGTGTGTGTGTATATATATATATATATATATATATATATATGTGTGTGTGTGTGTGTGTGTGTGTGTGTGTGTATGTGTGGGTTTGTGTTTGTGTATTTGCAGGTCCTTGTCTGTGTTTTTGCTTGCCTGCTTAATGGGGTTATGATTGTTCATGATTAAGACACTTTAGGTTACATGTATAATTCTTCCTTCTCCAAACAAAACCGTTGTACTTAATTAAGAGATGAATGATTAAGAGAAGATTCAATATTCATTATATATTTCGTCTCGGTGGTGTATGAATGATATCCCTATACTACTAATATCAACAGACCGAAATGTAACGCCAACAATTCCAATGTCATTACAATTTGGATTGAACGAGATCAGTTCGGGAAAATCATTTATTTACTAGATCTGTATAGAAAAAAATATACAGTTGACAGATTATGCAAATAAATTTATGTAAATCATTTACTTCATGAGTCAGTTTTTACAAGTTGATAAATTTTCAGAGTATAAACGCATCTGGACTGACAACCCACGCACGTTTTACATAATTATGATGCTTTTCCAGGTTTCAGCAAAAATAGTCGCCACATTACTCCTTTACTGGCTGAATCAGAAATGAACAGCATATAAGGTGAATTTTTCACAGCAATAGTCACTCGAACCACCTACACATGTTGAGCATCAACCGCACTTTAAAACCTTCTTCGAATCTTTAGCTTATCTTTTTTTATAGAAGATCAGATAACAGCCTTTTTATTTTCATATCATTAGTGTAAATTATATTACAAGACTAAAATTTGACACATGTGTTCTCCAAGTCTTGCTAGTTTAATTTGGTCGATCACCCAGTTAAAAATCTAATAAAAGATGACTGACAAATTAATCGTCTCAAGTTGATGCTTTGCATAAATGTATTTGTAGCTGTTGAATCTACATGGCCTAGATGTGAATTCCTATGTTCTTAAGTCTAGTTAAGTACGTTTTAATGCTTATAAAACAAAAGGAAACCAAATTTTCAGGATTTTATTGTTTATAAAGAAAAATTACATATATATGTCATGATATTGCTGTATGTACAACATGTGCACTACATTGTTTGTTTTTCATTTAGTAACCTTAGACCACAATGTTCAAAGAATGCTACTGGTTTTCCCGCCGCTACAGCTCACACATGTAGCTGCAGAGTGATTTACCGGGATGTCCTGCTGTAAGCACTTACATC
>NC_090725.1:222274985-222289985 GCF_036898095.1 Palaemon carinicauda | reverse complement strand
AAGGAAGTTCTAAAACATCCACTTGGTCCTGTACCCTGGTCGTTAGCCAACACAGATGGTTCACCAAGGAAGACGAACATAGCAGCTCTAGCGAAAAAACTAGAGGCCAAGACATCACCTGCTGAAGAGATGGAATATCCTTCTGCTTGTACCATAGACAGGATGAGTATTGTTCAAAAGATGAAAGGTGACAAGCTTACTTTTGAAGAGCTGGCGGAACAGATGCTTATTTCTGTCATTCGGACTAGTGCTAGCAGTGAACGCATTGATGTTCTTTTTTTATGTTTTTCGGCAGATATCTATCAAAGGAGCAGAGATGGCCATACAAGGTTCAGAAAGTGGGATATGTTTCACTAACATTATTCCTGGTCACAAGATCCTTCAATTGAAACGTCTCCTGTCCTGCAATGCTAGTAAGACGAAACTGATCAGCTTCCTCGTCAGCCAATGGAAGAAGTCCAGCATGCGAGAAAAACTGGGTGGAAAAACTATGTATGTTACATGTGATAACCTTTGCTTCAGACTCACACGTAATGATGTTATTGAAGAAGACAACCTAAAAACGTCCCAGGAGGAAGCGGACACCAGAGTCATCTTTCACGCGAAACATGCAGCTCCTCATGTATCGTCCATCATCATGATAGGTGAAGATACAGACATCATTCTTCTCTGCCTTGCCTTCCACAAAGAAATTGACTGAAGTGTGTATGTGAAATGTGGTAAAGCTACTCGAACCAGATATATCAGCATCTCCAAAGTGTCAGCTGCCCTGGGCCATGATATGTGCTTCTCTTCTCAGATTACATTCATTTACAGGATGTGACACAGTCAGGGCTTTTAGTGGTCGAGGAAAGCTACCTGCATTGGAACTGCTTATGACACATGATCACTTCCGAGATGTCTTCATCAAACTTGGGGAAGAGTGACAGCTCAAAGATGAAATTTTCCAGGTCTTGGAAGAATTTACATGCCGACTCTACGTTATTCACTCAGAAATCTGTGATGTTAACGAAATGCTCTATGAACTGTTCAGGGTGAAGGACGGACATGTAGAGTCTACACAGCTGCCCCCCTGTAAGGACTGTCTCTCTACATGCTGCGAGGGCCAACTATCAGGCTGCCATCTGGTATCGTGCACTGAAGGCAGATCCAAAAGTGCCAAGCCCACTGGAGTGCAAAGGCTGGTCATTGGGGGACGATGGAGAACTGCAGATAAATTGGAGGACAGGAGCACCAACTCCAAATGTAATCCTGGAGTTCCTCTCCTGCAAATGCAAGAAGTCATGCAACCTGCCATCCTGCCAGTGTATTGTGAATGGACTGCCCTGTACTCAGGCCTGTATCCTGCAGGATTGCGAAAACATGAAAGATGACGATGTTGGTGACATGCAAGAAGGTGGACCAGATAGTGACAGCGAAATTGAAACCCGATAAACATTTAAGGTTTCTTTTTATGTATAATACAATGTAGTCATACACTGCTGGGTATGGACTGATTTTGCATAAATGGTAGCAATGTTGTATAGGCTTATACAGGTATCTGGAAAATTTAATTAATGTTGATTATGTATAATGTTTCCACTTTATTTTCATTATCATATAATGCGTTATTGTTGTCATTTTTGTTATCAAATACTGTAATGGACAATCTAAAAAGGTTCCAATGCATTTGTAATAACTTATAAGATACAATTTAAACATAAAGCTTTCAGGTTTGTGGATCTGAATAAATTCCCATGAGTATTTTGTTGCACAAGAATAAAGTTCTGTTATTGCAGTCGGAAATATGACGTTTTTATATTTAGACCCCACCCACAAATCAACGGCTCTATTGACCTTAAGCTGTGGGTCACACATGTCCATCATGCTGCATTGTGTTGCAGATACATATAGCTATCAGAAAATACCAAAAATATTTGGTGCCCCCAGATGGTACCGATTGGTCAAAATCAGGGTGCTGGGTCACGGACTAATATATATATATATATATATATATATATATATATATATATATATATATATATATATATATATATATATATATATATATATATATATATATATATATATATATATATATATATATTCAGCCAAGGCCACAGGAAAAATAAAAGAAGGCGTACCGAGCGCTTTCGTGTTATTTCAACACATTTTCGAGGTACAATGCTAAAAACACAGAGAACATCTAAGAAAGTAAACAATAAAAAACTGAAAAAATTGAAAACAAGTATTCAAAGTCCGGTTAAAACTAGTACAGCAGATACAGAGCAGTTCAACAGGTGATTAAAAAGAAACAATCTTACAAATCTCGTTAATAACAAATGGGTCCAGTTTGTACATACCCTGGCTTACATTCATTAAGTCACTGTGATATTTGATAAAAACAGATTCAATTATATTTCTACGAGTTATATTATTACAATATAAAACAATTTTTGCCCCTTCCCAATGAATCATGTGATTAAAATTATTAATATGTAAAAACAAAGCATTCGAGATTTGTCCCGTATTTATGTTGTTTAATTCTGGTGTCCAGTCCCTTCCCAGATTGTCCGAGATAAAAACACTTGCAGTTCATGCAAGGAACCCCGTAAATGCAGCCCTGAGAAACTTTGGGAGAATTCCTTATTAGTATACTTTTCAGTGTATTTGAAAATTTAAAAACAACATTGATTTTAAAATTCTTGCAAAAACTCGGAACCCTCCGTAAGAGATCATTATATGGTAAAACGAGCACATTATGATTATTAAAAGCCATTCTCGGAGTTGCAGAATAAAAAGTTCTTTGTGCTTTTTGTAAAGCACATTCAATAAAATATTTAGGGTATCTCAATTTTTCTGATATGTTGAAGATATTTTCAAACTCTTCCTGAAGAAATTCCGGGCTGCAGATACGTAAGGCTCATAAAAACATAGAAGAAAAAGTAGCCTTCTTAACTTGATTACTATGGTTGGAATAATAGTGAATATATGAATTTACGTTAGTAGGTTTTCTATACACTGAATATTTGAAGCCCTTTAGAGTACGGTGAACATTTACATCCAAAAATTAAAGACAACCATCCCGTTCTTCTTCACAATTAATGGAAGGTACCAAATTGTTCAGTTCAAAGAGAAATGCATTTACATTTTCGGTTAGAGGCCATATGCAAAAAATATCATCAACATACCTATACCACAGAACACCACAAGGCAAAATATTAGGTAAAAATCTTGTTTCAAAAAACTCCATATATAAATTACTTAAAACAGATGAAAGAGGATTTCCCATTGCCATACCAAACTTTTGTGTATAGAATTTGTCATCAAAAGTAAAAACAGAATCACAAATGCAAAGTTTAACCAGCTCTAAAACATTATGAGTGGACAAGGGTAAATCATAATTGTCTAAAAATTCAGCTAAATATTCAAGCAAGTCATTTATAGGTACTTTTGTAAACAGAGATACAACATCAAAACTAATCATTTTAAACTTAAAATTAATAGTTGCGCTATTTAGTTTTTCTATCAGATCTACATTATGTTTGATATTGGAATTCGAAATGCTTCCTACTAAAGGTGAAAGAATCTTAACCAGCCATTTTGAAAGCTTGTAAGTACATGACCCAACAGAACTGATAATTGGTCTAATGGGGTTACCAGGTTTATGTGTTTTAACAAGACCATACAAATAAGGTAAAGTTGGAGATATTGTTACAAATTGTTTAATCAAATCTTTATTATCTCTTAAGATACTTTTGACCTTCTTATTAAAATGAGAAAGCACACGTTCAGATGGATTTGATGTCAGTAGATCATAGGTATTAACATCACTCAGCAGTAAGTACAGTTTATCTTTGTAATCTTGTTTGTTTAGTATAACCAAGGCGCTAGACTTATCAGCTTTCGTGAAATGAAGTTCGTCATTATTTTTCAGCTTCTTGTAAACTTTTAGGAATCTTAATGGTACATTTGAATAGGAGGGGAATGAATTTACACCATAGATAAAACCCTTAACAAGATTAAGATTGTTATCCGATATATTACCAAATTTTTCTAAATTACAAAAGGCTTCAGATATACCAACATAGTCACGTGTAGTGGGTGTTACAGAAAAACTCAGACCATACCCAAAAGCAGGTAAGGCCGACTCATCAAGGTCATAACCAGATAAATTAATTACAAAATCTGAATTAGCATCACGTGTCCATTTACTACTATTAATTAACAGACATAATTTATGGTTGAGGTTATTTTCCAGCTTTCTCCTTCTATACCGTAGTCTTCTGTAGCAATGGTCGAAAATAACTTGCTTCCAGTCATCTGGTATGGCATTGAATAGGTTTCCTTTCTTCCTCCTCGAATTTTTGTAGGCTTCTCTGACTTCGATTCTCTTAATCTCGATGTTCTTCAACAAAATAATACGATGGAATGATTCAAAAGGTAGGTCACCGAACTGAAGGAGTCTCCTTGGCAGCATAGATCGTGGACAATCTGGGAAGGGACTGGACACCAGAATTAAACAACATAAATATAGTGTGAGAACGGGACAAATCTCGAATGCTTTGTTTTTACATATTATTAATTTTAATCACATGATTCATTGGGAAGGGGCAAAAATTGTTTTATATTGTAATAATATAACTCGTAGAAATATAATTGAATCTGCTTTTATCAAATAACACAGTGACTTAATGAATGTAAGCCAGGGTATGTACAAACTGGACCCATTTGTTATTAACGAGATTTGTAAGATTGTTTCTTTTTAATCACCTGTTGAACTGCTCTGTATCTGCTGTACTAGTTTTAACCGGACTTTGAATACTTGTTTTCGATTTTTTCAGTTTTTTATTGTTTACTTTCTTAGATGTTCTCTGTGTTTTTAGCATTGTACCTCGAAAATGTGTTGAAATAACACGAAAGCGCTCGGTACGCCTTCTTTTATTTTTCCTGTGGCCTTGGCTGAATATATTGTCACACGCTATTTAGTGACTTATAAGCATATATATATATATATATATATATATATATATATATATATATATATATATATATATATATATATATATATATATAAATACATATATGTATATATACATACGCAGACACACACACATACACACACACACACACACACACATATATATATATATATATATATATATATATATATATATATATATACACACACACAAACACACACACACACACACATATATATATATATATATATATATATATATATATATATATATATATATATATATATACAGTATGCATATTTGCATGAAGATCTGGAGATAGCTTTCAATAAACATGAGACCGATTTCACATTTGATTTGGGTAGTTTCAATGCTATGTTGCTGCAAAAGAAGATGGGATAATAATCAGTAGATAAGTCTAGAGGAGAAACAAGAAATAGCAGAGGATTCATGCTCGTAGAATGTGATGAAAGAAACCATCTAAAAATCATGAACACTTTTTTTCTATAAGAAGGGACACAGAAAATGAATACAAGGAAACCGAAATGGAGAAACAATAGAAAAGAAAATATTCCCATGAAAAAGTTAATTAAGTTTAAGATGTAAGTGTTAAACAAGTTTAAGACAAGGGACCATAGAAAAAAAAACCTTTACAGATCCAAGGAAAAGAAGAAAAAATAATTCTAAGGATTAAAATGGGCACTCCTTTAACAAAAAACAAAAAAAAAAATGAGTATAGTTTACCATTAAAAAATCGTCACTCCAAGCTACATAATGAAATGGAAGCAGGTTGTGGAGATAGGGAAAGTAACTTTAAATATTATATTAGGAGCTGAAAGAGAGATGGTAGAAAGTCCCAAAATATGATCATGGATAATTATTAGATAATTATAGCCCTCATGAAAAGACGATTGGAAATGATGTTAAAATCCATGAGAGATGAAGTAGAAATAGCATTACTATCTTTATCCTAAACAATATTGAAACAAGCAAAACAAGACATTCGTAAACACAATCAAGCAAAAATTGGGAAAACAGTAAAGAAAGGAAGAAACATCAATATGATGAAAAGTAGACTTGGAACAGGGTGCCAACAAATGGAAATATTATCAATAAAAGAGATGGAATAATAAAAATTGTAGAGAATTTCCATATAATGGTATACAGTAGCGATATAATAAATATATTTGCCAATAGTAGCAGTAAGAGGAGTGAAAAAAAGGAAAGGCGCGAAAAGAGTGAAAGTATGCGGAAAATAAATAGCCTAACAATGGATTTAATAATAGATATACGAGATTTCATAGTAACAGAGCAAATTAAACTTTACAATAACTGTCTGCAAGATCGTTCTGTATCAACATCTGGGAAAAGTTTCATTATAATATCATCATAATATTCTCATTACTATTTAAAATATATATGTATAAATAAATATGAATATATATATATATATATATATATATATATATATATATATATATATACACATATGTATATATATATATATATATATATATATATATATATATACATATATATATATATATATATATATATATATATATATATATATATATATATGTGTGTGTGTGTGTGTGTACATATATATATACACGAGACTTTAATCAAATGAGAGAGCAGGCCGAATTTGGAGGCGGGTATTCAGCAGCTATGACAAACGTGTATATATCGTATCTATAAAATATGAAAAAGCTTTTTATTATATCAAAATGTCAGCAGTAATGAAAGCACTTCGAAGACAAGGAATAGATTAATATCATATTAGATCCATTGAAGATATCTCTTCGGGAAGTATATCAATGCTAAAACTACATGAATATGGTGAGAGAATTCAGATTGAAAAAGGAGCTAGACAGGGAGACCAATTCCCTCATAAATTAATCACAGAATGCTTCGACGTCTCTAAACACTTAGATTGGTATGATCTAAAAATCAGCATTAATAAGAATACAGTATATTAAAAACATAAGATTTGCGGATGACTTAGTTCTATTTAGTTAATCATGGGACGAATTTTTAAAAATGATGGCTTGGAAGAGAGAGAGAGCAGAAATACAAGACTAAAATGATTATGAGTAAAGGCAAGATAATGATTAATAGAAATGGAGAGAGACAACAAATAATAGTATGTACGTAACTCTAGAGATTGTTCATGAATATACGTACTTAGGACAGATAGACAGTATTTCCCCAGGACATGACAATATAATTTAAACAATGATAACAAGGGTAGAATAAATGAGATTATGAAAACAAATTACCACTCTCTCTAAAAAGAAATATATTTAGGTAGATAGTCCTACCCATATTAACTCATGCGTCAGGAACTAAGAGCGTTCCCAAATCCTAAGAACAAAAGTTTATTACAACTCAAAGAAAAATGGAAAGAATAATAATGGGAATAACACGAGGAGATAGACAAAGAACAACATGAATACGAGAGCCAATTAAGTAGAAGATAATCTAGCAACATGTAAGAAAAAGAAATGGACATACACAGGACCTATAATGAGAATAAAAGATAATATATGGAAATTATGAGAATCGGTCCTTAGGGATTGCTAACATGGAAGAGGAGGAAGAGAATAGGACTCATTGACGATATAAGCAGATGTGTATGGAAGGATATGTCTGAGGCTGTTATCTTACAGTGGACAAGCAACGGCTGATGATAATACCATATAAACACACACACACACACACACACACACACACATATATATATATATATATATATATATATATATATATATATATATATATATATATATATATATATATATATATATATGCGTGGGTCTCTTTTTGTTTCTGAGCGTGTATGCGTATGTGATTGAGAAAATATGCCTTAGAATATGTAATTTTTGTATAGGAGAAGGATATATACATGAAACCAATAAAGCAAAAGGTAAATAATTGTATTAAAATCAATTAACAGGAGAATTAAAAAATTAAAATAAATAGATACGAAATAAAACTTGCTATCATTTATTGCTGCTTTGATATAAAATTGCAAAATTTCGTAAACATTCAAAAATATTAACAGAATTTAGATTTTCCAGTATTCAAAGCCATGAGCACCAACTCAGTACCAAAAACCCTGGCAGGATCAATATTTTCTTTTTTTTTGCCAAGATCTCTAACTGTGGTAGACTTTGCTTAGCGTATTTATAAGCATATCTATATAACCTTGATGATCTCTTAATATCTTCCAAAATATATCAGACTATATTTAGCAATAGGCCATTTTCTCTAATTGTGAATGACCCCGTTTAAAATCCGCCACCTTCATTGCCATGTTTATTCTTAAACTTTCTCACGTAAACTGAAAGCTTCGCTGGGGCTGTGACAATTTAAATCGTTTAAAACCAAAATCAAAATATGTTTATACGATAGAGCTAAAATATAACAGAGAAATGCAGCAAACGTTTCACCTTGTACCATAACGAAGAGGAGATCCAATTCTTTACATGAAATGGACAGTTTGCGGATTCTTAAAGTGTAGCAAAGAATATAACAAGAATACACGGTGAGATAACTGGATGAGGGGTTAAAGTTAAGAGAGAAGACGTGGTGTAAAACGCGATCTGTGCTCGGAATGGAAAATGATGATCTTGCGCATCCAAGGGAGCCCTGGAAGTGGAATGATAATAATGAAGATGAGGCGAGAAATAATCATGAAATGGCAGAAAGGGAAAACCTACTATTATTTGGTGAGTCATATAGGGTCCACTCTGTTGATTGACTTACAGTACTTAATAATTCTTCCAATCACTCTCACAAGGTTTTTCAAAATACATCGTTATTTTACTAGACGCTTTTTATATGGCTTATTTCCTTTACATTTTACATTTTCATATTCCAATCTCAAAGAAAGAACTGAAGAATTGCATCAATCATAGGGTGAACTTCAGTTATATATTATATCCATCTTTTATCACAAAACACATACATTCTTTATTGGAGATGGCTAATATACTTTCCACTTTGCCCATTGCATTTTATCATCTCCCAATAAAGGTCAAATGTAAAGCAATTGGTTAGTAAGATGAGAATAAGAATATATTCGACTAAAATAGATACAGACAAATGTCAAAGCCCACAGCGGTCTCTAAGATTATTGAAAAGATGATTTGGAATCCCAACATAATTAATGGAATCTCGAAGCTTATTTTCTGGTATTAGGTATCTATAGTGATTTGAAGATGAATTCAGGCATCCTTTTACCTGAGAGGCTGCAAGGCTGTTTAGATTGACTTCAGTAAGATTTAATCTTTGTCAACTAAACACTATGTTTATTAAATTACAAGTTAAACAATCTCGTGTAAAAAAGAAAAAAAAAATAGTAGTGCTTCTTTACATTTTAAGTAGTAGGTAGGTTAGAATAAATGCTGGTTATTTTAGGTAAAAAAAGGATAGAATTATAATTCTATTAGTGTAAATGTTCAATCTACGCAAAGCCTGCCTCAATAATAAATGATTAAAATATGGATTATTTTTTTAAATCGATGTTTATTTCACAGCTAATAAACTCGTCAGTTTGAAGTCATTCTGAGTATTGAACATTAGTTGGTGTTCACTTCAATATTATTATTTTTCTCTCATATATTTATAAAGTATAGCAACTGATACTGCTAGAAAATTAGGCATTGTAGGACTTTAAAAATAAACTCATGCCATCACATATAGATATGTTGTTAGAGGTAAACAACAGGAAGACTTAGGAGCAATTATACGCTATCTAATGTGTAACTGGGGAAATTCCCACTCTGATTGCCGAACTGGGACAAATCATATCATTTACTTAATTAACAATAAAGAAAATTATTTATATTTATATTTCAATATGCAATGCCAGGATTTAATAACAAGAAAACAGTAGGGAGTTGATCAATGAATGACAGTAGGCACTAGAAATATTAGTACAAATTAATAAAAAAAAAATGCATAAACTATCATATACATCATTCAAATGTATTGCGATTTTGTAATAACTAATTATAAAGAAAAACGGATTACTTTGAAAATGCATATCCGCCCCCCAAAAATTGAGGTTTAAATGATATAAAGTGTTTAATAGGCTGCAAATGGAAATTCATAGTGATTTCTCTGAATATAGAAATCTTATAACAGTATTTCCATCAACGGAAAAAAAAAAAACAGAAATCATTCGTGTTTTTATTCATAAAGCTGAATAAGTAGACGTCTAGGTAAAGAAAGAAGAAATAAATAATGGCAAAATATTTCATTCACTTGAAAACTAAAGAAACCGAATTATATTGTCAGTAGGGTAGAAGTAACAGAATGCATAACCACTCACACACATACATACACACACACACTAATAAATATATATATATATATATATATATATATATATATATATATATATATATATATATATATATATATATGTGTGTATATATATATATATATATATATATATATATATATATATATATATATATATTCATATATATATATATATATATATATATATATATATATATATATATGTATATATATATATATATATATATATATATATATATATATATATATATATATATATATATATATATATATATAAATATATATATATATATTTATGATGTGTATGCATATGTTTTCTTCCTTTTTCTCATTGTGTGTTAAGCATATTTAACGGAAGGACCATTGACGCCTGGTGGCATATCAAGAGATATCGTTTCCCTATCCGTTTCATTATCTTCTCTTGCGGATCAATTTTCAAATTCATCGTCACTGTCCTCCCTCCAGTTGAAGTGGCTATCCTCGAGTGTACTTGACCTTGCATAATGTGTCGGATCTGCCTTGTTGACTAATATCATCAGACATTGTATCTTAAGTCTAAGCGTTTTATGAAATAATTTAAATATATTCGTCTGCATATTGTTTTTGTTATCAATAATGTTGTGTTTGTTTATACGTATGATGAATTTCGTTATGGCTTTTAATTCTTTTTTTGTCAGAAGATATTGAGAAAAATCCGAAACCAGCACGTCTTTGACTTCGCCAGTGTCGTCTAATATATTGTAATATTTTTGGACTACATGCCAATTTTCAATACCTTTTAGTAGTCTCTACGCAGTACGTAATTCTTTTATGCTCAGCAACCTTGGTTTCTTAAATGAGTTGCTCTACTCAGGTCCTTTTCACAGCTTTTTAGAATAGTGGAATAGTGGTGTATATTAGGACAGGGTACCCTGCTTCTCATATTTCTTCCTATGAAGGTGGATCTCATGAGGTTTAGGTGATAAATGTTTATTGCAGGCATAGCAAATTTTATTTGTGTTCGATCTATAGGAATCAAGACTTTGACGGTTCTATCTTCATTTTTCTTCTTAGCATTAGGGCAAAGATACAAGAAGACGATAGACTTTCCTGTTTTGTTCATGTTATTGATTTCAATGCTCAACATAGGGAGTGGTTACACTCTGATTCTTATACTGATAGCTAAGACTTAAGACCTTTGGACTTTGACTCTGCATCTGGCTGTTAGCAAATCATATGTGAAGCTTGTCATAGGTCTAGTAACTGCTTTGACCTAGTATACGCTTACTACCCTGCTGTTATAACAAGTAAGGATGGTTCACCATTTGTGACTTCTGATCCTACCTTGATTTCTGTAATAATTAGGACTAATAAGCCTGTTGCTGATGAATCATACTAGTAAGATATAAACATATATATATATATATATATATATATATATATATATATATATATATATATATATATATATATATATATATATATATATGTATAAATTTAATCTCAAGCAAACTGGAATAACATTTCAAGTGATCTTTTGCATTTGATTATCATAAATGATGATCTGGACAACATAATGGATTGCTGTATCCCTTCACGTGTGCTAGAATACCTAGTGGAAAACAAACACTGGTTCATTAATGATTGTAGCAGTACTTAGTTGGAGAATCAGGAGGCTTACTAACCTGCTGTTATAACAAGTAAGGATGGTTCTCCATTTATGACTCCTGATCCAACCTTGATTTCTGTAATAATTAGAACTAATAAGCCTGTTAATGATGAATCATGCTAGTAAGATATAAATATATATATATATATATATATATATATATATATATATATATATATATATACATACATATATATATATATATATATATATATATATATACATACATATATATATATATATATATATATATATATATATATATATATATATATATATGTATATATAAATTTAATCTCAAGCAAACTGGAATAACATTTCGAGTGATCTTTTGCATTTGATTATCATAAATGATGATCTGGACAACATAATGGATTGCTGTATCCTTTCACGTGTGCTAAAATACCTAGTGGAAAACAAACACTGGTTCATTAATGATTGTAGCAGTACTTAGTTGGAGAATCAGGAGGCTTATCCTCTTTGAAAGGGTTACAAATTTGACTTAGAATAATCATATTCAGCTAATAGCTGTTTCAACTGAAACAAAAGAAAGATACAATATAACAATAAAAAGAAACCCTTTCTGGTACATTCCAGGATCATAATAAGTAGGCATCCTTTAGCAGTTCTTCCTTTACTCAAACCAGATGGCTCTGCCTCTCACTGTCAAAAGAAAAGGTAACACTTTTGGTTTGACATTCAGCAGAATTCTTCTTTTCTAGCTAAGCCCTAGTGCTAATGGAGGTGTAGACCCAAAAGGTATTTTCCTTTGTTTTCTTATAAAGACCGCTTATTTCTTAGCTAGTATGCTGTCTGTTATTTTATGGAAGTTACCAGGAACAGGTTCGTTTTTTTTTTACACTTGTCGGAGAATTGTTACTGTTTCTTCATTAGGAGTAACTCAAGCCCTCCTGATTAACGCCCACTTTTCATAACTCCCATATTATCTAGAGTTTTTTAACGTGTTTTGGCAAAACGTCTTAATAGGAATGCTGAAGGTAATAATGTTTCCCTAGTTTACAATTTGGAATTTGAAAAGGCTTTAGTGCATGTGAAGTCATTCTAACAATATCCAATGCTGTACAAGAATCTCTTTGTTGTTGTCAGAAAGTTTATATGTTTGGCCTTAATACTATGCCTTCATTTGACCGTATTAATCCTGAGAACTTTTTTTTTTTTTCAAATCTAAACATTTCCGAGTATATTGGCTTTTTCCAACATACTTTTTGGTTTTCTTCAAGTGATAGAATGCATTGAATTATTAATGATGGGTACCATACTTAGTATATGAATGTGATATTAGATGTTCCTGCGAGTAGTGTTCTTGGACCATTAATTTTTATAATACACATGACATGTGGTTTCGCCTGTATTACCTTAGAATTAATTTGTTCTCCTGAATGTAGATCTGGGGTGGATGAATTCCTTAATGGAGATTTATCTAAAAAATTTTCACGGTGCAAAGTAAGTGATATGAAGTTAAACTTTAACAAAACTCATAGTACGGCACTTAAGATTTTATGTGTACTTTGTGATTGCAAATTTACTTTTAAGAAAAACATTCGGTCTGTTTTTTCTTATACTGTACAAAAATTTGGCTTATTGAGAGACTTTTAAGATTCTCGGTGATCAATCCATACTGAAAAAGTATTCTAATTCTTTCCTCTTGCATTATTTCGAGTACTTCTCTCCTGTCTCGTCTTCAGCTGTTAGATGTTATCTTTATTTGATGGACGGATACTCATGGTCAACTAATTTTCTATTATCATATTATTCTCTAGTACCGTCATCTAGTTAGCTCTTAGTGCATGTTGCATAAAAGTTTTCATAACCCTGAAAATCCATTGCATCAAGTTCTTCCTAGATTGTACCATCATAGACCCATTCAGTTTTATTGTAGTAACCTTTATCAAATCAAATGCTGAATGTCACACCTTAAGAAAATGTCAAGGTTATCATGGATATACTCAAATCGATAATCAAGTGTACCATCCTCCACTCACTAATTTATTAAACACTTGCAACATTTACACTGTAATAAAATAAAAAGGCTGCTTATGAGGTAATTACAACCTAATATGTACTAAAAATCAAATAAATGTATATATATATATATATATATATATATATATATATATATATATATATATATATATACACACACATATATATATATATATATATATATATATATATATATATACATACATATATATATATATATATATATATATATATATATATATATATATATATATATTCTCTCTCTCTCTCTCTCTCTCTCTCTCTCTCTCTCTCTCTCTCTCTCTCTCTCTATGTATATATATATATATATATATATATATATATATATATATATATATATAGATATTTATAGATATAAATATATATATACAGTATATATATGTATATATTCATATATATATATATATATATATGTGTGTGTGTGTGTGTGTGTGTGTGTGTGTGTATATAACACACTCACTGACATACTCACACACATATATAAATAATTATCTATATATATGTAAAACTATATAAAATATATCTTCCTAACAATGCGAAAATATATGATAAATCTAGAAATTTAATCAAGATTTCTTTCATATATCCGAATATTTTCCCGTCAGATGCCAATTCTTTTTATAAATGAAAACATGCCATTAACTTCTTTTTAGATATCTTCTTCATATCTGATAGATATAAAGACAAAGATAAAGAAAGCATTCATACATCCAATTGAACCTATAACATCAGGGTGAAAAGAAATGATTCATACTACGGAATTTGGTAATAAATCATCGTCTAAGCAAATTAATTACAAGTTGAAGGTCATTTGTAGGCTTTTGCGTAAAGAATAAGAATCAGAAAACAACCTTCGGAATAAATTGTAGGTTAATTATATGAGAGAGAGAGAGAGAGAGAGAGAGAGAGAGAGAGAGAGAGAGAGAGAGAGAGGGGGGGGGGGGCAAAGAACACATTGAGAAATGTTCGATTCATACGGAGCAGGGCACTATGAGCCGTTCATGTGATTGATTCAAGGACTGGAGTAACGTA
>NC_090725.1:222259985-222262485 GCF_036898095.1 Palaemon carinicauda | reverse complement strand
GAAAAAGATCCATGATAAAAATAGGCGATATATATATATATATATATATATATATATATATATATATATATATATATATATATATATATATATAAATATATATATATATATATATATATATATATATATATATATATATATATATATATATATATATATATATATATATATATATATATATATATATTAGTCAGGGCAAAATACAGTTTAACGCCCAAAAAAATTGTAACAAATTTTTTATCAACTGATTTTGGTAGTTTTTAATGTACTTTTTAACATACTAAAAGTCTACCAAACTATGACCCCCGGAAAAGTGTTTTTTTCAAGATGGCGTCCAGGATGGCCGCCAAAACCTTTGAACGATCATAACTCTATAACTATCAACTCAAATTTGATGATCTTGGTGTCTATTCCTACATTTTTGGGAGCAAAGAACACATTAAGATCATAAAAAATTATGTTGGCCTATTATGTGCTAATGTTTTGTGGTCAAAGGTGGCATTTTCCATATATTTGATTGGATCTAACTGCATAACTAATTCGCATCTTTCTCTATTTCAGATATGATTCAACAATGAGTGCAAGCACAGTCAGTCAAATTTCTTGTCTAATCTGCAAGGAGGAGATTGAGGATCTCAGTGATAACTGGGTTGCAATTCAGTGGAAGGGGTTAAAAGGAATAAATGATGCCAGTGTAAAGCGGAAAGACGATCTTGTAGGTAAAGCTGGTATGAAAGTGCATAAAAGCTGTTGTCAACAGTACTTTAATATTAAAAATATTAAAAGCCATGTTGCAAAGAAAAGTAGTGCTTCTGTGCTAGGAAAGAGAACCACAAGATGCTCAAGTTGAGCTTTTGATAGTGGAAAAGACTGCATATTCTGTGGATGTACAATTGATTTGGACAAGGGACACTTTAGCCGGGTACGCACGGACAAATTTGTGGAAACAATTTTGGAGGTCTTTGAATCTCGTTCAGATGATTGGGTACTGACTGTAAAGGGTCGCATTGAATACCATTTACGAGATTTTCATGCAGCAGATGGCCTTTTTCATCATTCATGTAGTAGAAATTTCAGGAACCTCAAGTCAGTGCCTTTTGAGTTCCAGCATGCCTCTGATGCCAAGCGCAGAAAGCCAGGCCATCCTAAAGATGAAGATAAGTATGAAGCATTTCAGAACATGTGTGCTTACCTAGAACTGAACAATGAGGAATAACTAATTGTGACATCTTTGAGCCTCACAATGAAAGGTTATATTTTCCAATCCTGATTCTGAACCCTATGACCATTACAGTTTGAAAAAGCATCTTAAAGAGCGCTTTAAGGACTCAATCATATTTTCTGAAGGAGAAGGCTTGGACGATATTGTCACTATGAGAGAACAAACATCGCAGATTCTGAGATCATATTACAAAGGAAAGTGTCAGGAAGATGATGAAGAATCCCAAAAACGTGCTATTATTGAAACTGCCACCAGATTAATCAAAAGTGACATCAAGTCTGAGGTTTCCACTATGAAGAATCAGTATCCAAGTAGTGAGGATTTAAAGCTTGATTCAGCGCTTTCATTCATCCCAACTAGTCTGCAAATATCACTGGAAGCATTGTTCGCTGGGTAAGACACAAGACGCAAGATTGCTGCAGTTGGTCATGCCTTAATTCAAATAGTTCACCCACGAGCTGTCACAGTCAAGAAATCTTGGCAGGTCCTCGAAGACTACACCATGACAAGCATGCCTTGTAAACCTGTACTCCAAGACTGGAATCTTTGTTTTCTTATCAGATTTCAGTTCTGAGATATGTTTTCGTGGAATGATATGGTTCGTCTTTTTTTCCAGGGGTGACAGAGGCAATGACACCCATTCCATGAAATGTCCCTTTGCCATTCAGTGATAAGTGTGAGATCAACATTATCAGCGACACAAAGAACAGACATTTCCAGCAAATCTACATTTCCACCTAGAACATTAGGTTTCACACAATCTGCTGCATTTTTTTTCAAATCTCATCACTTCTGTATATGAGCAGCAAAATCCCATCTCATGAAGGGTATCCACAATGAACTTTGACCGATATAGATGATGGACTTGCACAGCAAGTCTCACTTGTAGCGGTGCAATGTCAGCTCGTGGGTGAACTGCCTGAATTATGGCATGACCAACTGCAGCAACCTTGTGTCTTGTGTCTTTCCCAGCGAACAATGTTTCCAGTGCTCCTCGCAGACTAGTTGGAATGAATGAAAGTGCTGAATTAAGCTTTAAATCCTCACTACTTGGTTACTGATTCTTCATAGTGGAAACCTCAGACTTGATGTCACTTTTGATTAATCTGGCGGCAGTTTCAATAATAGCACGTTTTTGGGATTCATCATCATCTTCCTGACACTTTCCTTTGTAATATGATCTCAGAATCTGCGATGTTTGTTCTCTCATAGGGACAATATCGTTCAAGCCTTCTCCTTCAGAAAATATAATTGAGTCCTTAAAGCGCTCTTCAAGAT
>NC_090725.1:222214985-222219985 GCF_036898095.1 Palaemon carinicauda | reverse complement strand
CAACAATTACACATAACACATTAGAATAAAAAGCACCTGTAGAATGAATACTAAGTCATACTTTTATATGGCTATAAAAGCAGGAATACAAGCGGAATGACCTAACAGAAAATTAGGGGCATATAATGAAGGAAAAAGTAACGTAAAAAAAGTAAAGTTAAACATGTTTGAAAAATCATGAGTAATATATTAAGTTATGTTTATAAATATCTGTTTTGCGTCATAAAACTATTTTCAGATTTCGTGGAGTAAGGATTACGCTTGAAAAACCCTCTATTACAAAAGAGGTTCATGCTTTACTATGTAGTTCTTTACCCTTAGATTATGTGATGCTGAATAAGGAAGTTTCTGCCCAATTCCTATTTATTGTGACTCTGGATAGCCTAATACCGAAGGAAATAGAACAAATCAGCTGAAAATAAACAATTTTAAAATCATGAATGCCTATTTTTCTATAAAAAGGAACATAGAAAACGGACACGGTGAAGCACAAATGGAGAAACGAAAAATGAAACATTATATTTTCAGTGGAAAGGTTGATATAGTTACACATGTAACAGTAGTATACAAGTCAAAGTCAAGCGTCTATGAAATAGTTAGAAAAAGAATTTTTGTATATATAAGGAAAGAAAGAGGAAAACTAATCTAAAGATAGAAAATAAAGAATCCAGTTATTAGAAAAAGATATGACGAGTTTATTTTACTAATACAAAAGGGGTTCTCCCATTATCTAATGAAATGGAGGCAAGTAAAGAAGAAATAAGCAAAACAATATTTTAACTATCCAGACTAATATATATATATATATATATATATATATATATATATATATATATATATATATATATATATATATATATATATATATATATATATTAGTATGCCAACAGATGTTTGCTTGAAAGATTCAAAATGGAAATTTTAACAATAGAGAGGAAGTGATAGAAACTTCAGGACATTTCTATAGAATGCTATACAAGAGCAATAAAAGAAATTACTTTGACAATAGAAATAACGGGGTACTTGAGCCAGTACCAAATGAAACAGTAGGGAAAGTAAAGAACGCGGGAAAATGACAACAGACGATAGCCTAGCAATGGATTCAATTGTAGATGGAGGCGATTCATACTAGTGAAACTTGAACTTTTCACACATGTTTGCAGGAAGGTTCTATAACTTCAGCTTGAAAAAATTTCTATCATTGCATTATTCACAAAAAGGAAGGCACAAAAGATATAAAAAAAATACCGCCCAATATGTTTACTCCCCGCAATATATGTAATATTGACAAAGATCATATCAATCCGAATAGAACTACAACTAGACTTTAATCAACCATGTAAGTAGGCATGCTTTAGAAGTGGTATTCAACAACTGACTGTATCCATATAATTAACCAGCTAATGTAAAACTCAACAAAATATGGCCAAAAAGTTTTAAAGATCTTCAACGACAAGGAATAGATGAATATTTTACTAAAACACTTCAAGATATCGATGCAGGAGACCGAAAATAAAAGAAGGATAAGCGACGCCGAGAGCCTATGTTAAAGAATAGGAGATTATGAAAAGTAAATTACCACTTTCTCTGAAATGAAGAGTTTTCATTCAGATGATCCTAGTAGTTTTAACCTGGTAATTAAGTAAAGCCTTTGATTCTAGAACAAAACAACACAGAAAAAAAATAAATATATATATATATATATATATATATATATACTGGTCTCAGCCGTATTTTACTAGTAAAAATGAAAAAGTGATGTTTACCCTACTTTGTTATTGTCATTTATGGGTTGGTGGCCGAAATATGACTCATTAACATCAAAATATCGGTTTTTAAAACGGCAAATGCCTTGCAACATTTATTTAAGGTTTTTACTGTTGTTTCACTACAACTTTTTTAACAGTGAAGTTACAAATCTGAGAACTATGGAATGAACATGGATACGAGAGGGAACTAAATTAGAATATATTTTAATATCATATAAGAAAACGAAATTGACATACACAGGACATGTAATGAGAATGACAGATAATAGATTGACATTAAGAATAATAGAATGGGTACCAAGAAAATACTAAAGGTGCAGGGGAAGGAAGAGATAACGATGGATTGGCAAACTAAGAAAGTTCGCCGGTGTAGACTGGCATGAAAACATCATAAACAGTGGGCCAGGAACGGCTGATGAGGATGATGATGATATACACTGCATATATTATATCGCCGATTAATAAACTAAAGACGATTTCCATAACAAATAACATATGAACTTTTATCATGAATATCATAACCATATAATGGTGCTATTCAGATATTATCATGAGGATGATCAATACACGCATTTACTATATTGATCATTATTGCCAGTGGATATATCCAGATGCGTCTTATAAATGTGTCATTCGATACCCCCAACAAAAATTCAATGCAAGAAAATTCCTCCCAGAAATTTTCACCCATGTAAAAATCCACCCACGAAAATTCCAAATAAAAAATATTTATTTTGTAAATGTTACCTTGTTTCATACAATTATTCATTAGATTTAATGAAACTTGAGTCTTTCATGTATGTGTCATATTGAAATTAAGATTGAATTGAACATTATTTATAAATTATTATAGTATGAAAGGAGAAACACAGATAATATGAAAAAAAAAAAAAACATATATCACTGAATCAGTTGAAAAAAAAAAAAACACACATATAAGATTATAGTTACAAAATTAGACGCATTTTAATTAGTTAAAATCAGTTATTAATTCTACTTATATCAGATGATAATATAAATAGATGCAAACAAATTTTTAATCAACCATGCAAGTTATATGCTATATCTTTAAAAAATTCTATAATGCATGAAGGTTCATAATTTTCCTATAATGTTTCATCTCCTCGACTGAAATCAATAAACTTTGTTTGGGTAAAAGCCTCTTCCATTTGAAGTAAAGAGCACACGAAATTGGATAGATACTTGTGAGCGATGCTCTTATATTATATTATAGCAATATTAAAACCTTCCACATGAGTATTCGTCCTCTGTACGTCATTTGGAGTCCATGCATGTAAATTCCACATTTCGATAGGGAAAAGACGTCTAACTTCGTCCCCGTTCTACTCGTCCAAGTTGAATACACATATAAGCATGTTCAAAATAAGAAAAATAAAATATGTAGCTATATCTTCATCCTCAAAAGACCTTCAAAATCATCCACAATATCGTGGATCGGGAAAATGCCAAATCATCAAAGCATTTAATTTTCAATGCACACGAAGGGTCAGTATTATACAGAGCCTTCTCACCTATTCCATAAATCTCACGCCAGAAGCACTGACCTAAATGAAATAAACATCCTGATGCGAATGCATTGTGCAAAGATAATTCCAAATCAATGATATATTACATTGGTTGACTTTTTATATTTAAATCGAATATTGCTGAAGAAAAAAAAAGGGGGGTCTCGTATTTATTAAGTGACTGATTTTTTTTTATTTTTTTTCTGAAAGTTGGAATTTTCCATGGGGTAAATTCTCTAGGGTGAGTTTTCGTAAGTGAAATTTCCGTAGTTGGAACATTCGGACCATCATTATAAATACGTTACATCAAGAGAGCTAGCCTTCTATACCTTCCGTAGTTTCAAAGATATTTATGTATATTTCTAAATCTGTAACTGTATTTATGAATAATTCTCTCACTTTTTGAATACTTTAAACTTCTTTACTTATCGGGCTTTATTCAAATTTACCAGAACAAACAAAAATAAACCCTTAATATTCATTTCCGTTCGTCCTATGCTCTATGTATACCTGAAATATACAATACCGTGCATTGCTTCATATGTGTCGTATTTCTTTGACACAAAATAAACCAAGAGAATATAAAATAACGTAATGGTATAACAGATTCATATACTAATTCCACATCCAGAAAGAAAACGAAGCTGTCACATATAAAAAAGAAAAAAAGAAAAAATCTCGAAAAAGGTTGATATCACAGTATTTGTTCGCTTTATAGAAATTCTGATTCGTTTATATTGAGTGAACCACACTAGTTTATAATGGAACTTTGGCAATACAAAATTATTTTTATCACAGTCAATATATATCATCCGTTTGACATAAATAAATAAAGGGGATATGCAACAATACATTTTTCGAGAACGAAAACAATGATGCTTTGAAATGCCACGACCCAAGAACGGACAAAATCCTTTAGGGTAAACAATGATTTTATAAATACATGCAATTTAAATTATTGGTAAATGAGTGTTTCGCAGAGAGAGAGAGAGAGAGAGAGAGAGAGAGAGAGAGAGAGAGAGAGAGAGAGAGAGAGAGAGAGAGAGATTTTAAAACAAATTTAGTATGTTGTATAAAATGCCAGCTCTGGCTAAATAAACAAATCATCTTTTTAATGGATGATGGGTGTAGTACGATTTGCCATTAGTTTCGTTCGCTGCACTATGTTCTAGGCACCCATAAAAGCTGTAAATTCTGCATTTATACTTCCTGCTGCAGTATTAAAAAAAAAAAAAAAAAAAAAAGAGAGAGAGAGAGAGAGAGAAATGCATATTTCGTATGCGAATGCGTTGCTTTCAAGGATTACATAAAATATAGCTATTTCCCCAAAATTCTTATAATGCAAAAAAGTCTTCTTCAAAAATGAAGCGAATAAAAGTTATAGGATTAATAGTATTATTTTTTTATACTTTACCGTACAAAATTATAATTTCTCTGATTATTACATATGATTAGAATTATTTGATCTAGGCAATAATTGAGCCTCCCTGATATACACATTGCATATACACATATACGCACACTCACATCTATATATACAGACACATACATACATACATATATATATATATAAATATATATATATATATATATATATATATATATATATATATATATATATATATATATATATATATATATATATATATATTTACATACACACACACACACATATATATATATATATATATATATATATATATAT
>NC_090725.1:222194985-222199985 GCF_036898095.1 Palaemon carinicauda | reverse complement strand
CCGCAAGGTCCAGGCAATCTTCAACAACAACAAGTATATTGTATAACAATGTTTTTTTTTTTTTTTTTTTTTTTTTTTTGCTATTATAGTTCGTATATATGCCAGAATGGTGGTAACTATGAGAGACATGAAATGCTTTTGTAGTGACTTCTAGTTTGGGCGTAAATTCCGTCTGAAGGAGAAGCTCAAGCTGATATAACTTTCCTTTGGCACTGTCTAGGAGCTTTCCGTTGAGCTGTCATAATGATTACTGGGTCAAGGAAGCTGTCATATTATTGAATTGGAAGATGAGTTCTGTGAGTGACTGTTGAGGTGAGGGAGGGCTGTTTTAGTTTGTGTTTTACGGGTAATTTTGTGCTTTGTTTCAACTATAAGTCAGTGATTATGGCACTGGTGTGGCCAGGCAGACTGTTATCCCTATGAACTAGTGATGTGTGGAGGCTTACTTGTTGGCGAGAATGATTCCTACTCTTGCTAGTTTGAAAGAGAAACATTCCTGTATAATTTTGTGGCTTGTTTTTATTTATTTTTCTTAATTACAGTAGGTGTATAGAGTCAAGTACTCATAGACATCGAACATCCCTAGCATTACCGATTTAATAACTTTCATTGCTCATCTCAATGTAGCGGTCACAAAATTCTTACACTAGATAATGTAAATTGGTAGAGTGCATTGGTCTTCATGAAGGCATTTTTATCGTTAATAGTTTTATTACTAAGTAAACTACAACCCTACTTGAAAAGGAAAAAAAAAATATGTAAGCAAATGTGCTCAAAAAGTGAAAACAGCCCAGTGAGAAAAGGATATAGATAAGTAAAGAGTAAACTTTAAAGGAGAATAAAATATAGAATACAATTATATTAATAACGATGATGAATGAATAAGTCATATATAAACTACGAAATGAAACTTATTGTAACTTGTTCAGGACAAAACCCTTTGTGTGTAGAAGAGCGGGTTGGTCTTCAAAATAAGGTTGTCCACCTACATCCCATCGCATGGGACCTTAGCTTAAGCTACCTTAATGGCGCAGTTAAGGTACACATGAGTAAAACTACAGACCAGCCTATAATTAGCCAGTCATATTGAACTATGTAACATATGACCAAACAAATTAAATCCCCTCCCATACCTTATGTTGCTAGTGGTCTCATTATACCATACCTGGCGGAAAGCCTTTTGTCTAATAAGAACTTTGCATAATGTTTAAGCAATGATGTAGTCTCCGCTTTACTCCGAAATAAAGCAGGAAAGACCAGCTCCCTTTTCTGTGTGTCTTGGTGTTGACAACTGAGGTATAATTTACCATATCAGTTTATACTAAATCAAATAACATTGGATTTTACCTCTAAAAAAACAGTGAGTCTTCGCAAGTGTACCAGACAACCACCAGCAAGGGCTTCCTGAATAAAACTATTTCTAGATTCACAATTGAGTAGGATATTTAAGCTGAGGTTAACTGGGCTGCCCAGTTCTTAGTTAACATTAGGTATTCAGGCAAGTAATTGAACTAGGCAATATGAAGAGTTTTTTCTCTGGTTAAATTAGCAATATTGACTTCTAATATAAGAGAAAAAAAATAAAAGCATAGCAAATACCAAAACGACGAGCGTACCACCAGGATATAATTAACAATGCCTATCTTACATACAATAAAGAACAATAATTATTAGATGTACTACCAAACTGTAAAAAAGAAAACCGTTATAGAGATGAAAAACCCAGTGCCCAGGGTTATAAAAGGCAAAAGAAAATAAAAAGATAATTTTATGGAAATATAATTTCTTCCTTGTCATGATGAATTTATCTAGTAATCCAGGAATATGTCGGGACGAGAATTTAAGTTTGCATGTATATGTTACAGGAGTGGGAAATTGCTAAATTAAATTCTCTTTAATCATATCAACTGTCAAAATACCAGTATTTAAACATATATAAAGAAACTGGCGTTATAACGATGAGAGAGAGAGAGAGAGAGAGAGAGAGAGAGAGAGAGAGAGAGAGAGAGAGAGAGAGAGAGAGAGAGAGAGATTTTTTTGGCAGGAGAATTGTATTTTCACCGGCACTAAGAAAAAAAGAAAGAAAAAAAAAGGTGTTCCGCACCCCGCTCATCGTCATATTAATGTTTTGCCTCATCATCTTTTATGTGGTTCTCCTTTAGTATGAAAAGACAACGTTTCGAGAAAATTCGAATTTTGCTCTTGCGTGCTGGAGGAAATTTCATTAAACAGATGAAATCCTCGGTTGTTTTTCTCTATTGTGAATACAGCAAGAATCTTTTCTTATGCCCCTCAGAGCGTATACAGCTTGAAGATTTAATTTGCTGCATATCATGGAGGGAACATATTTTTGCTCTGCATTTGCCAGCCCTGCAAAAGCCGAGATGCTGCAGCTCAGTTTTTAAGAAAAGCGTCGTCGGTGGAAAGAACGCAATCTTTCTCGGATCTTCTTTTTCCGGGACAAGCTTTCCTCCGGATGTGGTCTCTTCCTATTACTATTTTTCTCCTTCCGGTCCCTCCTGATCATCTCTTAAATTTTATGGCCTCATAATCCTAACATCCAAAAACCCCTTTATATATATATATATATATATATATATATATATATATATATAATATATATATATATATATATATATATATATATATATATATATATATATATATATATATATATATATATATATATATATATATATATATATATATATATATATATATTATCATTACTAGCCCAGCTACAACCCTAGTTGGAAAAGCCTGATGCTATAAACCCCAAGGGCTCCAACAGGGAAAAATAGCCCAGTGATGAAAGGAAATAAGGAAATAAATAAATGATGAGAAGAAATTACAATATATTATTCTAAAAAGAGTAACAGCATCAAAACATATATGTCCTATATAAACTATTAACAACGTTAAAAACAGATATGTCATATATAAACAATAAAAAGACTCATGTCACCCTGGTCAACATAAAAACATTTGCTCCAACTTTGAACTTTTGAAGTTCTATTGATTCGACTACCCGATTAGGAAGATCATTCCACAACTTGGTAACAGCTGGAATAAAACTTCTTGAATACTGTGTAGAATTGAGCCTCATGATGGTGAAGGTCTGGCTATTAGAATTAACTGCCTGCCTAGTATTACGAACAGTAAAGGATGGTCAGAGGTATGAAAAATCTTATGCAACATGCATAATGAACTAATTGAACGACGGTGACAAAGATTAATATCTAGATCAGGAATAAGAAATTTAATAGACCATAAGTTTCTGTCTAACAAATTAAGATGAGAATCAGCAGCTGAAGACCAGACAGGAGAACAGTACTCGAAACAAGGTAGAATGAAAGAATTAAAACACTTCTTCAGAATAGATTGATCACCGAAAATCTTGTAAGACTTTCTTAATAAGCCAATTTTTTGTGCAATTGAAGAAGACACAGACCTAATGTGTTTCTCAAAAGTAAATTTGCTGTCGAGAATCACAACTAAAATTTTAAAAAGAGTCATAAAAATTTAAAGAAACATTATCAATACTGATATCCGGATGTTGAGGAGCCACCGTCCTTGACCTACTTACAATCATACTTTAAGTTTTGTTAGGATTCAACTTCATACCCCATAATTTGCACCATGCACTAATTCTAGCTAGATCTCTATAAAGGGATTCACCAACCCCAAATCTAAATTTAGGAGATGGAATTGATGCAAAGAGAGTAGCATCATCTGCATATGCAACAAACTTGTTGTCTAGGCCAAACCACATGTCATGTGTATATAGTGTGAAAAGTAATGGGCCAAGAACACTACCCTGTGGAACACCAGATATCACATTCCTATACTCACTATGGTGCCCATCAACAACAACTCTTTGAGATCTATCACTTAAAAAAATCAATAATAATGCTAAGAAATGACCCACCCAATCCCAACAGTTTCAGTTTGAAAACAAGGGCCTCATGATTAACACGGCCAAAGGCAGCACTGAAATCAAGGCCAATCATACGAAGTTCCTGACCACAATCAAGGGATTTCTGTACAGAATTGGAGATTGTAAGAAGGGCATCACATGCTCCAAGGCCTTTACGAAAACCAAATTGCAAACTAGGAATTAGATGATTACCTTCAGCAAACCAATTAAGACGATTTGCCAGAAGACATGAAAAAAACTTTAGATAATATGGGAGTTATGGAAATTGGGCGGTAATCAGTAGGACTTGAGCTACCACAAACACATTTCCATAGAAGAGTAACATTACCAATTGTCCAACAAGTGCTAAAAGCTCCTCTTCTTGCTAACTTGCGCAAGATAACAGATAACTTTGGAGCTAAGAAATCTGCTGTCTTTATAAAAAAACAAAGGAAAAATACCATTTGGGTCTACACCTCCATAAGCATCAAGGTCCATCAACAGAGCTTTAATCTCACGAGATCGAAAAGCTTAACTAGTTAGCTTAGCCTCAGGAAAAAAAAAATGAGGAAGTTCAAGTTTTTCATTACTCTGTTTACTGTCAAAAACATCAGCCAAAATGGTTGCCTTTTCCTTTGGACAGTGAGTGACTGAGCCATCTGGATTGAGTAAAGGAGGATTTAAGGGTAGACCACCATTTATGTTCCTGTGTTGTACCAGAAAGGGTTTCTTTTATGGTTAAATTGTACTCCTTTTCAGTTGAGGCATAAACTCTCTGAGCAAAAGCTCGAAGCTGAGTATAGTTGTTCCAGGTCAAATCTGATCTGTTACCCTTCCAAAGGTGATAGGCCTCCTGCTTCTCCAAATAAGTACGTTTACAATCATCATTGAACCACGGTTTGTCCTTCACTTGGTACCTTACCACACAAGAAGGGATACGCCTATCAATTATGTTGACTAGATTCTCATTCAAAGGGACAACAGGATCTACACTACTATATAATTGTGACCAATTCAAGCACAAAAGATCATGCAAAATCCCATTTCAGTCTGTTTGGGATTTCATATAAATTTTTCAAGAGTA